>NW_027601302.1:177304-339108 GCF_053455715.1 Rhinoraja longicauda
GTTCACTCTGATCAATAACTCAGACACAGTGAACTTCACAATGTAAACCCCTCCCAGTCACACCGTCCCGGAGAGCTGCCTGTCCCGAGCACTGGGACAACTCTGGGCAAGGTCCCACTGAAGGCAAGAACAACATTCTAGTGGGTCCCGGCAGTGGGAGAAAAAGAGGGTTAGTTTCGGCTGTCTGAAAATAAGAAAAATCACAGCGTTAATTCAAAAATATTTCACTGAGAGGATTGATATACTTCACATATACTTGAACAACGATTATCAGTTGGGAATCTTGTAACAGAATCAGATTCAGGGCAACACCGGTGCACAGACGGAGTTATAAATTTTGAATTGTTCTGCTCACTTACCAGGGACTCCAACGGCAGCAATGATCACGTACAAGATTTTCTCCACGTCGAAATATTCCCAAAGCTTTTCCCCCATTTTCTCTGCCCAGCGACGTGTCCAAGTGAGCTACCGGTAATCTCTCGGAATGAAATGCTGGGGCAGAACATTCCCGGAGATTTTATACCACTTTCCGTCTCCACCGGGACAGTCAAGTTTCAATAGTGTTTAAAAATAGAGATTTTGAAATGATTCGCAAATAGATGACATCAGACAAGTGAAATCCCTGCTGAGACAGGTCGTGATTTTTTCAGGGAATTGATTGAGAAACTCCAAAGACTGGGAATCGTGGCGATACTGAGGGATGGAAATTGGGAGCGGCATTGCTCCAGCAAAGGGGATATTGTTTCAAACTCCATCAGATTCAATTCTCCGCCTCATGTTGTTTGTCTGATTTCCTTCAATCCGCTTCACCCACTAAGGCAATCCCAAATTCCAGGGACCCTCTCAGGGCTTCTGGTGCCCAGTTTGATGGTGGAGTGGGCGAACATGTTTCTCAGGTTGAGGAGTTAGGTCAACAGATCACCTCGCACTAAAATGGCCCCTCCACTCTGGTTCACCGCTCAATATGATCGCGGCTTAACTGACTGCAACCTCAACCCCACACTCCCGGCGAGGCCGGTAACCATTCACACCTTGCTTGCCTGCAGTGGGTCTGATTTTGCGCCGGGACAATAACATTCTCTGCCTTCGTCACGTCTGAGGAGGAACGACCCAAAGACTCACCACACTCAGATAACAGAAACATTGTGGCTTCAGAATTGTTCGAAACCCAAATAATACAGCGAATGATGTGGCAGATCTCCCTCCTCCCTTTCTCTCTCCCTCCATCCTTACTGCTCTCCTCTCTTTGAACTGTGACTCTCTCTCCTACCCTCCCTGTTCTCTCTCTCTGCGCCTCTGTCTCTGCCAACCTTTCACCCCTTACCCCTCCCTCCCCTCTCACTCTCACTGCATCTCTCCCTCAGTTTCTCTCTATCTATCTCACCCTTCCCTCTCTCCCTTTTGCCAACCCACTCGCTCTGAACACCCCTCCCTCTTCATCTTCCCAATCTCCCTTTGATAATTCACTGCCCCTCCATCTCTTCCCCTTTAGTCTTCTCAGCTATCTCTCCCTATCTGTCCCTCTCTCTCTTTTCCCCAACTCTCCTCCTGCTCGCCCCCACTTCTCTCTCCAACGTCATTCTTGGGAAGTGCGGTTAGAACGGTTAGCCGCCATGGGATGTAACAGCTGTCCCTGTGCCTCTTCCCTGGGGACTGGAGAGAGTGTTTCCTACACCAATCTCTGTGACCCCCTCCCCTCCGGTTCCTACACCCCCTCTCTATGACCCCATCCCCCCTGCCCCTACACCCCCTCTCTATGACCCCCTCCCTCCTGCCCTTACACCCCACACTCTCCTCGTCTCTGTGACACCCTCCCCTCCCGCCCCTACACCCCCTCCTGTCTCTGTGAACCCCTCCCCTCCTGCCCCTAAACTCCCTCTCCCTGTCTCTGTGACTCCCCTCTCGTCCTCTTCAAAGCCCTCACATCCTTCCTGTAGTGTGGGACGAACAGAACTGCGTGCAATACTCCAAATGCAGCCTGACCAAAGTCCTGGAGAGATGCATCTTGACGTCCTGGCTCTTGAACTCGATTCCGCGGCAGATGAAGGCAAGCGGACCACACGCCTTCTTCACCGCTCTGTCTACTTGTGTTGCCACTTTACGGGGAGTTCCGGAGTTTATCAGGAACAGTTTCTTTCTCTCCACAATCAGACTACTGCACGGAGTTAGTATTTAGAGTCACAGAGTGATGCAGCGTGGAAACAGGCCCTACCTTCGCCCCAACTTGCCCACACCGACCAACATGCCCTATCTACACTATTCCCACGTGCCCGCGTTTGGCCCATATCCCTCCAAACCTGTCATATCCATGTACCTGTCCAAGTGTCTCTTAAACTGTGTGATAGTCCCTGCCTCAACTTCCTTCTCCGGCAGCTCGTTCCATACACCCACCACCCGCTGTGTGGAAAAGTTGCCCCTCGGGTTCCTTCTAAATCTTTCCCCCCTCACCTTAAACCTATGTCCTCTGGTTCTCATTTCCCCTACTCTGGGCAAGGGACTCTGTGCATCTACCCGATATATTCCTCTTATTTAATAGCATTTATTTCAAGAGGGCTTGCATATAGTCAAGTCATGTCAAGTCAATTTTATTTGTATAGCACATTTAAAAACAACCCACGTTGACCAAAGTGCTGTACATCTGTTAAGGTACTAAGGAAAAAATGAAACATACAGTAGCACACAAACATATCAGCACATACAAAACAGTTCACAGCGCCTCCTCAATGGGCCTCAAACGCTAGGGAGTAGAAATAGGTTTTGAGCCTGGACTTAAAGGAGTCGATGGAGGGGGCAGTTCTGATGGGGAGAGGGATGCTGTTCCGCAGTCTAGGAGCTGCAACCGCAAAAGCGTGTTAAACCCTGAGCTTATGCCTAGACCGCGGGATAGTGAGTAGCCCCAAGTCGGCCGACCTGAGGGACCTGGAGTTAGAGAGGTGGGTTAGAAGATTTTTGATGTAGTGGGGGGGAATGTCCATTTAGGGCTTTATATGTGAATAGGAGGAGCTTGAAGTTGATCCTGTACCGTACAGGGATCCAGTGGAGAGAGGCCAGAATCGGCGTGATGTGGTCCCTTTTACGGGTACTCGTCACGAGTCTCGCTGCGGCGTTTTGGACCAGTTGCAGGCGGGACAGGGAAGATTGGCTGATCCCAGTGTATAGGGAGTTGCAGTAGTCTAGGCGGGAGGAAATGAGAGCGTGAATGGTTTTTTCAGTGCCGTCGAATTGGAGGAAAGGTTTGATTTTAGCTATGGTACGAAGTTGGAAGAAGCTGGCTTTTACCACAGCGTTGACTTGCTTGTCAAATTTTAATGCAGAGTCAAATAACAAGCCGAGGTTTTTGACATGCGGTTTGACTAGGCAGGATATGCTTCCAAGACTGCCTGCTTTCGATTTGATGGAGTCGGGGGGCCTAATAGGATGACCTCAGGCTTGCTCTCGTTTAATTAGAGGAAGTTCTGTGCCATCCAACATTTTATGTCCTCAAGGCAGTGTAAGAGGCTGTTTAAATTTGAATGGTTGTAGGGCTTCAGGGGGAGGTAAAGCTGAGTGTCATCGGCATAGCAGTGGAAAGAAATGCCGTGCCTTTGAATGATTTGGCCAAGGGGGAGCATGTATAGAGAGAAGAGAATGGGGCCTAGGATGGAGCCTTGTGGAACTCCGCAGGAGGGGCTAGCTGGAGCAGAGGAATAACTGCCTATGTTGATGGCGAAACTCCTAACTTTGAGGTAGGAAGCGAACCAGCTCACGGCAGTGCCATCAATGCCAACCGCGTACCGGAGACGGTCAATAAGGATGGTGTGGTCCACTGTATCAAACGCTGCGCTGAGGTCGAGAAGGAGCAGGATTGCACAGTCGACGGTGTCGATGGCGAGAAGCAGGTCGTTGTGTACCTTCAACAAGGCAGACTCTGTGCTGTGGTGGGCTCTGAAACCTGACTGGAAACTTTCCAGGATGGTGTTTTGGTGTAGGTATGGCACTAATTGGTTTAGAATTGCCTTTTCAAGGACTTTTGACAGGAATGGCAGTTTGGAAATGGGTCTGTAGTTACTAGGCAAGGTGGGGTCTAGGTTAGGTTTTTTCAGTAGGGGCTGGACCACCGCGTGCTTGAAACAGGTTGGAACAGTGCCAGTGGCCAGAGAACTGTTGATAATAGAGCGACTATTGCAATGACATCCTTCAGAAGGGCAGTGGGGGCAGGATCAAGGGGGCAGGTTGCAGGTTTCATAGCGGAGACAAGCTTTGCAAGGGAGGATAGAGTGACGGGTTGGAAACAGTCCAATTTAGATGAACAGACTCGTGAGACAGCTAGGTCACGGGTGGGAGGGGAAATGTTCATTCTAATGTTCTCAACTTTGCTGGTGAAAAATTTAGCGAATTCTTCGCACTTAGCAGGGGACCTAACTAAGCTGGTACTGGGGGCGGGACATATGACAGAGGTAATTGTGCTAAATAGGACCTTGGAGTTATGAGAGTTTTTGGAAATAAGGTCGGAGAAGTATTGTGCTCTAGCAGACTTTACTGCTTCCTGGTATTTGAGAAGATTGTTTCTCAGAATTTCGAAGGAAATTTGAAGCTTGTCACATTTCCACCTCCGTTCTGATTTTCTGCACTCCCTTCTTAGGGCTTTGGTGGTGTCATTGAGCCAAGGCCGACCTTTGGGCTTAGGCTTTTTCATTTTAAGGGGAGCGATAGAATCCAGGATGGAAGAGCAAGTGATATTAAATAAAGAGGTGAGATCCTCAGTGCTGAGATGGGGGGGAGAAGCCTCAATAGTGCAGATGTTGGGGGCAGCTGTGAGAGCTTTGGAGAATTTACTGGCAGTCAATGAATTTATGTCGCGGGAGTAGCGAACAGGGAGATGTGATTTTGCGGGAGATAAAGGCAGAGATGCGTCAAAAATGATAGCGCTGTGGTCCGATAGACAGGCCTCAATAGTTTCAATGTTGTAGATTTAGAATCCGGACGATAACACTAGGTCGAGAGTATGGCCTAACTTGTGAGTGGGTGCCGTGGTGTGAAGAGTCTGTGGTCTCCGCAAAGCCATCAAGGATGCCAAGATACAATACCTGGAAAACCTTAAGTCCCAGTACAACCTCTGGGTCACACGGAGAATGTGGCACGGTGATAACGATGGCGCGGTCCAGTCCAGTCGCCGTCGTGGTAGCTCTGCGGGAACTGTGCGTTTTAAACTGGTATGTTTACTTTAAAATTATCCCTAAGTGCTCTAGCGTGTGCTAGCACTTAGCATTAACCAATGTACGACCGGGAAACGCTCGTAAAATTAAACTCGAGCGCTACAAGAGCACTATTAAACAGAAATCTACTCACCGATATACCGATAGAGATCATCAAAGGAGCGCACCGCGGCAGCAGCAGTGGGAACGCAGGTCAGTGGGAAAGTCGGAAAAAACACCGAGGGAAGCGAGGGGGGATTCGGAACAGGCTGAGAACCCAAGCCTTACGTCCACCTCTGCCCAGCATACTTCTGGCCAACGTCCAGTCCCTGGAGAACAAGCTGGATGACCTGAGGGCAAGGATCAGATTCCAGAGGGACATAAAGAACTGTAACATCCTTTGTCTGACTGAAACATGGCTGACCCCGCTGGTGCCTGACCAGGTGATCTGCCCATCCGAGTCCTTCACTGTTTTCCGGGCGGACAGAACGGAAGAATCCGGGAAATCCAAGGGCGGAGGAGTCTGCTTCTTGACCAATAATAACTGGTGTAATCCTGGGAATATTAAGACACTTTCTCGTTCCTGCTCGCCGGACCTGGAACATCTAACTATCCTATGCCGACCATTCTACCTACCCCGGGAGTTCAGCTCGGTGATCATCACAGCCGTCTATATCCCACCGCATGCGGACACCGACGTGGCACTGTCCACCCTACACGATGTGTTGTGTCAACACCAAAACAAGAACCCTGATGCGGCTGTGCTGGTGGCTGGAGACTTCAATAGGGGAAATCTCAAAAAGGTCATGCCCAACTTCTACCAACACATCACGTGTGTCACCAGGGGGGAAAGAACTTTGGACCACTGCTACACGCCGTTCAGGAAAGGCTACAAGGCCGTTTCTCTCCCTCCTTTTGGGAAATCTGACCACGCTGCCATTTTCCTGCTGCCGGAGTACAAACAACGGATAGTACAGGAAGCGACAGTGACGAGGGACATAAAGCGGTGGGCTGACCATTCAGAGGCCATGCTGCAGGATGCACTGAGCGAAATCGACTGGAACATGTTCCAAGAAAGTTCCAGAGACGTAAATGAGTTTGCGGAAGCGGTTACGGACTTCATTGCCACAATAGCCGATACCATCATCCCCACGGTAAGGGTCAGTATCTTCCCTAACCAAAAACCCTGGGTGGACAGGTCTATTCGCGTGGCCTTGAATGCTCGCACCGCTGCTTACAACTCCGGCCTGGCATCCGGCAACATGGACGACTACAAGGGAGAGTCCTACCGACTGCGAAGGGCAGTGAAGGATGCAAAAAAGAGGTACCGGGACAAGATGGAGTCACAGATGGAGCAGCAGGACACCAGGCGCCTTTGGCAGGGGCTACGGACTATAACTAGCTACAGGTCCAGCACCCCCTCAACCGGAAGTGCCGGCTCCTCCTTAGCTGATGACCTGAACTCTTTTTACGCACGGTTTGAGACGGGTAACACCACCAGCTCGCCGTCTAAAAACAGCACCGAAGGGGCGCTGGCTAGCGAGGCTGGAGGGGGATCCACCGCCGGGGATGTGCACACATTCTCGGTGTCCGAGCATGAGGTGAGGTGGGCTCTGACGCGTGTGAACACGAGGAAAGCTGGAGGCCCAGATGGTATATCTGGGCGAGTACTAAAGTCTTGTGCTACTCAGCTTGCTCCAGTGCTCACCACAATATTCAACCTCTCCTTGGCAAAGTCCGTGGTCCCTGCATGCTTCAAAAGATCCATCATTGTACCGGTGCCAAAGAATGCCTCTCCAGCGTGTTTAAATGACTACCGACCGGTGGCCCTCACCTCGGTTGTCATGAAATGCTTGGAGAGGCTAGTCAAGAAGCACATCTGCGCCCTCCTTCCTCGCAACATGGACCCACTACAGTTCGCATACCGTCCGAACAGGTCCACGGATGATGCGGTCTCCCAGGTTCTACACACCGCTCTCTCTCATCTGGACAGCCAGGGGGGCTATGTGAGGATGCTGTTCATTGACTTTAGTTCAGCATTCAACACAATAGTCCCCAGCAGACTGGTTGAGAAGCTGCTGGAACTGGGGCTTAGCACCCCTCTGTGTGCCTGGGTCCTGGACTTTCTCACTGCCAGTCCCCAAGTGGTCAGGATGGGGGAACACACATCTAGCTCCCTCACCCTGAACATAGGATCCCCAGGGCTGCGTCCTTAGCCCCCTACTGTACTCCCTGTACACACATGACTGTAGGGCCAGGTTCAGCTCAAACTCCATCATCAAGTTTGCTGATGACACTGTGGTGGTGGGCCGGATCTCCAACAACGATGAGAAGGCCTACCGGGAGGAGGTGGCTGATCTGGCACTCTGGTGTCAGGACAATAGCCTCCTCTTGAATGTCACTAAAACAAAGGAGCTGATTGTGGACTTCAGAAGGGCTAAACATCCAAGGACGTACACGCCACTGGAGATAAATGGGTCTATTGTGGATAGGGTGAGCAGTTTCAAATACTTGGGAGTCCGCATCGCAGAGGATCTGACGTGGGCAACGCACATTGCCGCACTGGTGGGTAAGGCTAAGGCTAAGCAGCGCCTTAGACAACTGAGGAAATTCAGAGTGTCGCTGAGGATCCTTCATTGCTTCTACTCTGGGGCTGTAGAGAGCATCCTGTCCGGCAACATTACAGTCTGGTTTGGGAACAGCTCTGCCCAGGACAGGATGGCCCTGCAGAGAGTAGTGCGTTCGGCAGAACGCACCATGGGAACTACACTCGTCCCCCTGCAGGACCTATACATCAGGAGGTGCAGATCCAGAGCAAGCAAGATCATGAGGGACCCCTGCCACCCCAGTAACGGACTGTTCCAGATGCTACGGTCAGGCAAACGCCTCCGCTGTCACGCTGTGAAAACGGAGAGGATGAGACGGAGCTTCTTCCCACAGGCCATCAGGACTGTCAACTTTGATAACCCCAGAGACTAAATTTTTGTCGACACTTTTTGTGCTATGTTTAGTAACTTATTAACTTTATTTATATGCTGTAACTGTAATTCTTTTTGTGCACAACCCGCAGGCATTGCCACTTTCATTTCACTGCACATCGAGTATGTGTATGTGACAAATAAATTTGACTTGACTTGACTTGCCTTGGTCTGATTAAGATAAATGGATGCAAAGAATGTTCAGCCAATATCATTGGTGATAGTGCAAACCCACCTGATGAACTGAATACTTTGTAGGGTGACTTCTGGCTCTTCAGACTCCATTGTGCCTCTCCCCAGGGTGACAGTTGCAGAGGTTAGATCGGCCTTGCTGTGGGTAAATCCACGAAAAGCAACAGGCCTAGACGAAGTTCCTGGCCGTATCCTTAGTAGCTGAGCGGAAAAGCTAGCAGCTGTATTCGTGGACATCTTTGTTCTCTCCCTACTCCGTTCTCAAGTACCCAACTGCCTCTTGAAGACCACCATCATTCCAGTGTCGAGGAAGGGCAAGACCTCAAGTTTAAACGACCACCGAACAGTGGCCTTGACACCCACCATCATGACATGTTTTGGGAGGCTTGTAATGGAACGCATTATATCCAGTCTAGCCAGCGTCCTTGACCCACTGCAGTTCGCCTACCGCCACAACAGGTCCACGGACGATGCCATCGCCCTAGCCCTACACTCGTTCCCAGATCACCTGGACCGTAGTAATTGCCGGGATTCTGAAATACAAGTGTGAAGCAAGATCAACGTAGAAGACTCAGATGACACCCGTGGAGTGAGGAAAACGTATCGAATGTCCGAAATGAGTGACCCAATGAAATAACTGATAGTCCGAAACAAATGCATACTTCGCACAACTCAAGCGCACCTGAGTTAGAGTGAGAATTACATCGCCGTCGCATCTGAACATTGCAACAGAATCTGTTCAAGCCGAACAATAGAAATAGAAATAGCCGATAATGCTTACTTATTGCTAAAGTCGATTTGGTAGCTATATTTCAAATGTTGTGGCTGTATAAATGCACCATCTTCAACATGTCTCAAATACCGTTACTGAAAGCTCGTTCTTTATACCTATCACCATCTGAGTGTAAAGATCTTTCCTTCCAGTTCCTTGTAAATCTTGCCTCTCTTAACCTTCTGACCTCTGTTATTTGATTGTCCATTCTGGGTAAATGACAGTACATCCACACTATTTATTCCTCTCACGATTTATACACCTTTGTAAGATTACCCCCCCCCCCCCCAGCCTCCTGCCATCCAAGGAATATAGAACTTAACTCCACCTAGAGCTCGGGCCATCAAGATAATTATGAGCGAAGCCCTGGTTTAACTAACAACGGTGATACCACAAATGGAAAAAAGTACATTGACTGGACCGAGAGCCACGAGTCACACGGCAGAGAAACAGCCCAGCAACTATCCTTGTCTACGATGTCCAATGAATAAGTCCCATTTACTAGCACATGCTCCGTAAACTATTATGCTTTGACGTTATCTGATTTAAAGATCGCGATACGGATCTTCAACTCGGTGCAGAGATTGAAGTCATGATTTGCCCCTCGAAAAAATAGTGGCCTTCAAAGTACCAACAGTTGATCAGATGGTTTACCTTGTCACCTTCACGATAGTACGTACGTACGGATAATACGGTCTGTCATCCCTACTCCATGGCGGATATTTTTCTATGGAACAGATGCGCCACCATACTGCGAACTATGTTCTGCATTCTGTATCTTCCCTTTGCTTTATCTATTGTTCTTGAGTTTGAATTGATAACATCTGTATATCGTTTAGATCGCATGTAAAAGAACGTTATTCGTGCGCCTCGACACACGTGACAATAATGAACGTGAGCCTGAAGCCTAAATCTCAATCCAACTTTCAACTTAATTGTTTAGGAAAGACGTTCTTGCCTTAGAGGGAGTACAGAGAAGGTTCACCAGATTGATCCCTGTGATGGCGGGACTTTCATATGAAGAAGGACTGGATAGACTAGGCTTGTACTCGCTGGAATTTAGAAGACTGAGGTGGGGATCTTATAGAAACATATAACATTCTTAAGGGGTTGGAAAGGCTAGATGCGGGAAGATTGTTCCCGATGTTGGGGGAGTCCAGAACCAGGGGTCACAGCTTAAGGATAAGGGGAAGTCCTTTAGGACCGAGATGAGAAAACATTTCTTCAGAGAGAGAGTGGTGAGTCTGTGGAATTCTCTGCCACAGAAGGTAGTTGAGGCCAGTTCATTGGCTATATTTAAGAGGGAGTTAGATGTGGCCCTTATGGCTAAAGGGATTAGGGGGTATGGAGAGAAGGCAGGTGCAGGTTACTGAGCTGGAGGATCAGCCATGATCATATTGAATGGCGGTGCAGGCTCGAAGGGCCGAATGGCCTACTCCTGCACCTATTTTCTATGTTTCTATGTTTCTATGTTTACACCTTTACAAACCAAGGAGGCTTCATAGTTAATAGAAGCATTGTATCCTTTCCCTCAGAAAAGTCACCAGCATCCACAAAGACTCTTTGCACCCCTGCGACAGTCTGCTCGAACCCCTTCCATCGGGCAGACGATACAAGGCCTTCTACGCCCGCACCTCCAGACTCAGGAACAGCTTCATCCCCAGGGCCACAGCTGCTATGAACCGGTCCTGCTGAGCCGGGTGGTCACATCGCACAATGAACCGGCACAGATCTACTTTCAGTTTATTCTGTCTTAAAATTGTTACAATTTGTTTCGTTGGGTTGTTGTTGTTTAAATTAATTAAATTATTGCATCGTATGGGAGGCGCATTCCCAATCTCGTTCTACCCCTGTACAATGACAATAAAGATATATTGTATTGTATTGTATTGTATTGTATTTACCTATGCATATCGGCACAGTTTAATAAGAATTTTACATCGGTTTCAAGAAAGGATTGGTGTTCCTACCGATATCTCGTTCATCAAATGCAAAGATGTAGCTCTCAGAAGAACGGTGGACTGGAATTATGCAAGGTGGCGTGAGAAAAGATTGTTAGTTATTCCAAATACCCGGACAAGTCTGGGTTTGGAGGAAATTATAAAACTACATGCAGAAAGATATTCTGTGTCATGAACTATATTCTTCAATTGTATCTTCCCCTCAACCCGATCTATTGCACTTGTCTTTACACAGATTGTTTTTGTGTGAACTGAGTGAAAAGCATGTAAAACAAAGCTTTGCACTGCACCTCGTTACGTGTGATAACAATAGACATACCCTGACTAAATGACCTAAGATAAATAACAACCCTGATCAGAGCGAGAATGGTCGTACGACGATGCTGACTAAGATTGTACACGAGACACAGGCGGTGTTGATATAAAAGAGAAGGTGATGTGTGGCCGTTAACCAGAAATGGATTGTTGGGCAATGGCGAGGAGAAGGTGAAGTGTGGGGATGGGAGTAAGAACACAAAACACACGCTGATAGCGGGTTGCGGGCCGTAGTAATTTTCCGGCATCAGAAATACAAGAGGAGGTCAGGATATACTCAGATGGCAGAAGAGATCCGCGGAAAGAAGGAATATATGTTATGTCAGAAGTTAATGATCTCATCAAAACTCCGATATTGACGAACAACATGCAGTGTGGTATCAATTTTCAAACTCAAAGCAACATCGGTGCTGCTCGTCGGCCCACCTGGACATTGTTGCAGAATCAGTTCCTGCTCAACATTTATTGCACAACAGCTACCTAATTATTTATTGCTACTGTCTCATTGGCATCTGTATTTCCAAACGTTCTGGCTGTAGAACACTTCACCACTAACTCCGTTGACTGCTTGTCCCATGCACCCACCACCGTTGGAGCATAAATTCCTTCCTTCAGTTTCTTTTAAATCTTGCCACTCTGACGTGGAGCAATCACATTGAAGCGACACCCTAGAAGGCACACACACGAAAACAAAAATACAATTGTTATGTTCCCTGTTACCCTTGTCAAAATACGGTAAAAGAATGAATGGGAGGCCATTTAAAACTGAGGTTATTCACCCAGAGAGTTGTGAATTTGTGGATTCCTCTGCCACAGAAGGCAGTGGTGGTCAATTCACTGATGAATTTGAAAGAGAGTTAGATAGAGCTTAGGGGCTAGTGGAATCAAGCGATATGGGGCGAAGGCAGGCACGGGTTACTGATTGTGGATGATGAGCCATGATCACAATGAACGGCGGTGCTGGATCGAAGGTCCAAATGTCCTCCTCCTGCACCTATTTTCAATGTTTCTACAAGCATATTGTCTCATTTCATAGCAGATTGGGTTGGGAATAACTCTGCCAGGACCGCGAGAAATTGCAGAGGGTTGTAAATATAGCCCAGTCTATTAGAGACCCCAGACCAATCATATTATCCATCTACATTCCACGCTGCATAACATTACCCAAACACCCAACATAATCAAAGACTTGGCCAATCCCGCTCAGTTCTTCTTTCCCCAACTCCAATCCGGCAAATGGTAGAGAAGCTTGAAAGCGCGCATCCCCAGACTTAGGAATATGTTCATTTCCTCTTATGAACGATCGCTCCAGAGGCTAGGATACTAATTGAATTCCCTCTACCCCATTATGGACATTGAACTTCGTCTGAGGTACAGATGTACAACCATGCGCCGCAGTGCTGATACATGGATTCTGCACGCTGTAATTTCCACTTTGCTTTATCTATTGTCATGTGTCATACACCGCCGGAACAGATCCTTCCACACAGCCTGCCAACGCCGATCAATGTACCCCATCTACAACGTCCCAACTGCCGCCGTTGCCGCGAATCACTCTCTCGCCTCTTCCTAGATGTGCTTGTCCAAATGTATTTTAAATGATGTTATAGTTTCTATTTCAACTACCTCCTTTTGCAGCTCATTCTATATGTCTGCTACCCGCTGTGTGAATCCATACACTTACCACGCTCTGAGTGGATCCGCATACACAAGTGCCCTTTGTCCACGAGCTTGAACCCATAGTGTCAATACATAAGAAATGTGATTTCTTTGGATAGCATGCAGAACAAAGTTGTTTGCTGTACCTCGGTACATACAACAATATTAAACCTAAAACTGACTGAAGCTAAAACCTAAAGCGCCTATCACCTGCAGTGTTTACAACAACACCAAACCAGCAGGATCTTTCATCGGTCATACAAGCATTGCTTCATCCGTCGTTCGAGCTGTGCACCTCGGCACAGTAAGACATATTTTTGCTTTCTGTTTTCACAGAACTCGAGTTCTCCAATAGCACTTGTCCAGTTCTATTGTGAACAGAATTCGGCAATGTGACCATATTCAGCATGACATTCTATGTAATGAACCATTTTCTGCATTCTGTATCTTCCTCGCTCCATCTACGGACTTTAACGGATTGTAGTTGATGGTGTATCTAAACTGAGCGGATAGCGTGCAAACCCACGCTTTTCACTGCACCTCGGAACATGTGATGATAATAGACGTAGTCTAACCTCACCTAACCTAATGATCTGACATAAGTAACAACTATGATCAGAGCTGAACATTCGTACTAAGACGACTACTAAGATTGTCCATGTATCACAAACAGTGTTGATGTATAAGAGAAGGTACTGAATGGGGGTTAACCACAAATGAACTGTTGGACAAATGCGAAGACATGGTGAGGAGTCAGGAGGAAGATCACAGTAAAACACCTGATACCGTATCGCGGACCGTATTAATGACCGTGAATCTGCATTACAGGAGTAAAACATAATAGTAAGATTAAATGAGAACTTACCAGTTCGAAGTTTGATCTGTATTTTATGAGGAGTTACGATGAGGGACTACGTGAAGACCCCGTCCAGCACGCATGCGCGACATTCTTCAAAGCAGCGGTGTGGATTCACAGAAAAAACACAATGATTGAAATAAACATAGTAAAGAAAGGATAAGAACTTAATTACCAGTTGATCTGTATAAAAGAGGGTGGGAGCGGAGGGCACGTAGTCCCTCATCGTAACTCCTCATAAAATACAGATCAAACTTCGAACTGGTAAGTTCTCATTTAATCTTACTATTTTATTTCGGAGTCACGTGAGTGACTACGTGAAGACTTCAAAGCTCTGTGATTCCGAACCGTGTACCAGCTCATGCTTCACTCACTGTCTGAAGACCTTAGAGGGAGGAAGTATGTTATCGCAATCAAGAACCCTGTTTGTGAACAAAAAAGGTTTATTAATGACAACAAAGAACAGAGAGCTCCCCAGGGCTCAAATTAAATATTATCTGCAGACTCTAAAAATCTGTCTGCAAATGTAGCAGGTTGCGCCAGCGGTTTATTATAAAACCTTTGGAAAGTTCTTTCCGAGGACCATCCTGGTCTGGCCAGAATATGGTCGATAGGCACGTCCATTCGACTAGCCGCCGACGTAGATGCAGCCCTGGTGGAGTGAGATTTGTAAACATTAGTATTCACTCCTGCGGACTTAAGCACCTGCTTGAGCCACCTTGAAATGGTTTGGCTCGTCACCTGACCATGAGGCTTCTTGTGGCTTATCCATAAGGCTTTTTCTCTCCCTCTTAAGTTGTATGTTGTGTCTATGTAATTGGCGAGATGGGTCTTGGCACACAGCCGTGGGTCAGATGAATATGCCCAGAACTCCATGACTGGAGGCGTGGTACCTGGTCTAGTTTGTTTGACCAGTCCCTGAATATGGAATGTGAAACAGTCCAATGACTCTGTCATGCTGTCCAGCCTCAGAAGGTGGAGGGACTGTACCCTTTGAGCTGACACTGGTGCCATGAGCATGACTGATTTCAGTGTAAGTTGTTCCAGCGTGAGTGCCCTGGGCGGTGGCCATCCCCTAAGGTACGTCAGCACAATGCTGACATCCCAGATCTGAGTGTACCTTGGTCTGGGGGAATTGGTGTTAAAAAATGCACCTCATGATTTTTACCACTAATGGATGGGACCCCAAAGTCAGTTGTCCTGCTGCTGGAACCAAATAAGCTGACAACGCACTCCTGGCTGTATTTATGGCGCTGTAGCTGAGTCCTTCCCGATGTAATCCAACCAGGAACTCCACAACACTGGTGGCTGTCGCTGTAGTGTAGGTAGTTCCTGTTTTGGAGCAATACCGTTCCCATTTCCTTATGTTGGTCAGGTATTGTCTCCTGGTGGACTCCCGGTGGGATGCGGTCATCATGTTGATGGCGTCCTCAGACAGTCCCAGGCCCAGTAGAGGTCTTTTTAGAATCTGCAAGCCAGGAGATTGACTCTGTCATGGCACGGGTGACTAATGCCTGACACTGGGTGGATTAATAATTCCGGACTGCTGGGGAATTCCAACGGTGTTTCGACAGCCATGTCGAGGGCCACTGGGAACCATGGCTGTGTAGGCCAGTCGGGTGTTATCAAGATTCCTGAAGCGGAATCCAATTGAATCTTGCGTGACAGCCGACTGATGAGGCAGAAGGGAGGAAAAGCATAAAAGAACATTTTCCCCCAATGCAGCGTGAATGCATCAACTGCTGCTGCCTCAGGGTCTGGTTCCCAAGCGACATATGTTGGTACCTGGTGATTCAGCCTGGATGCAAATAGGTCGATATCTGGTGTGCCATATTGCTTTGTAATTTCGGCAAATACTTTGGGATTTAACATCCATTCGATGTTATCGTTAAATTTGCGTGACCTGGTGTCTGCCACTGTATTTTGCTTACCTGGTAGGTAAGTTGCTGATAACCAAGTATGTCTTTCGACACACCATTGCCAGATTAGGTTGACCAATTTGTCACACGATATCGACTTTACACCACCCATGTGTTTGATATAAGCCACCACCGTGGTATTATCTAATTGCAACCGGACATGTGCATGATGCGTATTAGATGAATATGCTTTTAAACCATAAAACGCACCCAACATTTCTAAATAGTTGATACCCCGTGTCTGTAGGCAAGATGATTTAGAATTAGTCCATCTGCCCCCTGTGCTGGATTGCATGTTAGTTGCTCCCCAGCCCAAAGCACTGGCATCCGTTTGCATGGCTAATACTGGGTTGGTTATTATTATGGGACTGGAACTGAGCCTAATGTTCCTTGTCCACCATTGTAACTCTGGAATGGATTCAGCAGTTAAATACATGGCTCGGTCAAAGTGACCTGAGTTTTGCTTTAGTGCGTGCACTTTTGCTCTTTGTAAATTTTTGGTAGTGCAAAGGTCCAAATTGTACAGCTGGAAAAGCTGCTACCATTTTACCAAACTCTAGCTACCTGCCGTATGGTTGGCTGACGTTTATTCATTAGTTCGTGGCATGATAGTGCCAATTCTGATGCTTTCCCCTTCGGCAGAGTTACAAACATGCGAACAGTATCAATCGTAAATCCAAGATAGTCCATGGTAGTGGACGGTGTAAAATTGGATTTATCTGGATGTATGACAAACCCCAAAGTTTCAAACAAACGTTTGGTAAGGCTTTAAATTGCCATAGCTGTTTCATCCAGATAAACTTTAAGTATTTACGATGCTCCTTGTGTATGGGTACTGAGTAGTAAGCATCTTTTAAATCAATGCCTGCTAGAAAGTACCCTCTAGAAATCAAAAGTCTGGCGGTTTCAAAAGTTTCCATCTTGAAATGTGTATAGTTAACTGACTCGTTAAACGTAGTTAAGTCAATGATGATGCGACATCCACCATCTTTTTTAGTTTTAGTGAAAATATTAGACACAAATTCCAAAGGTTCATGTTTTTCTTTCAATGACACCTTTTGCTAGTAGCCTCATAAGTTCAGCTTGACCCTCTTGTTTCTCTTTGAGTGAGAGGGTGAATACCCTTTGGGGTATAAGCTGAACTGGCGGAATATTTTTATGAACAAAGTCAATTTTATAGCCATGAATGCAGCTTAGTATGTACTTGTCATTAATGATGGTTTCCCATGCATCCAAAAACCAGTGCAATCTCCCCCCTGATAGTATAGAGCCCGTACTGGTCATATGCTGAGAGGGACCAGACCCACCTACCTCCATGGTTACTGGTGCTACTTCTGCCTCTTCGCTGGACGATGAGGTGTCTGCTGGGCTGTAGAGGCCTGCTGTTGGCGTTGATGTTGTTGGGGGTGGCACATTTTCCATGGGGTCCGCTCTGGGCCCTGGCCTAAAAAAGGCTTACGGGGAATGGTTGCGGGCCCCGAGCTTTCACCAGTCCCATATGGTGGTCGACGACTGGTGGACGCCGTGGGGTACTGCCGCCTGGGTTTGTTGGGTCTGCTCGGTCCTAAACCTGCCCTCACGAGACCAAAGGTCTTGGACTCTTCCTCTAGGTCTTTCACCTTTTTTGGAAGGTCCTTTACAAAAAGCAGAATTGGAGGTTCTGAACCCGGTGTTTTGCAAGCCTGCAAACTTAGGGTTGAGGGCAGGCTTGATGATCTCATATTGAGTGGTGCACAGCAGAGCTAATGTATCTTGCTGATTTGTGGAGATGTCCACACCATCAATGGACCGAGCATATGATTTTCTGGAGCTTCAACTCCAGGTTCCTGATGTTCTGCCCCAGATGTCCCCAAATTTGGCTGTTTACAGCTGGTACATTCAATGATGTACAATTTTCTGGGGCTGAATATAGTTTAAGAGCCTCATTGACCACCCGTTCTTGTAGGGGTTTTGAGGACAGGTGGTCAATGCTGGCTGCAAGTTTTTGGCTCTAAAAGCCGACCCCCTCGTGGAATGACCACGTAGCGGTTGACCACACCCAGCAGCTCTTCCTGATCCTGTACACCCTGCGTACTCCGGAGATCTTCAGCCAAGAACCCATCTTGTTGACCAGCCCAGACCTGGTCGCCAATGCTGCCTTCAAAAGAAGGTGAGGCAATGGCCAGTGCCACAAAGGGCACTGCGGGAGTGCCTGGGCGCTCTGGGCCCTCCCTTGGCGAGTCTGCTGCTGCTCTCTCAGCAGATCTCGCTGGAGCATTTGCTCCATAAGCCGTTTGGCTTTAGGCGGCTGCCAGTGCCGCTGTGTAGCGGTGTGGCATCTTCATCCGAAACGTCGGACACTACCGCCCGGTTCTGGCTGCAGGTACCTCCAGCTCGCTGCTCAGGCTGCGCTAGCGATGCTGGGCTCGGCTCGGTAGTTGCTGCCGCCTCTTGCCCCCCCTCCAAAGAACGTTCCTCAACGGAAGACGAACGGGGGCAAGCTGAAATTTCTTTCCTCTGGTCTTGCTCATCTTGTGTACCTAAAGCAGACCAGAGAAAATACTCACGGCCACGGTAGACTTACCTGTCGGCCCGACTTTTTAGTTTGTAGCGGGAGCACCTTGAACTCCCGTTCGTCGCGGGTGCACTGCGTGAACGCTAATGTCGCGCATGCGTGCTGGACGGGGTCTTCACGTAGTCACTCACGTGACTCCGAAATAAAATACACTCACAGGACTGATGACATTCATCCATGGAGGAAAAAATATCTAATGTCAGAAGTGAATGGTTTTATCAAGTTTCGTACCATACACCCAGCACTCTCTTCGTGTCAAGTTTTCCCATCACGTTCCCTGTATTTTGCTCCCCTCTCACCTTAAATCTATGAGATCTGGCTTTTGCGACTCCATCCTGGGTAAAATATTGCATTCCTCCTATCTATACTTCTCATGATTTTACACACATTCATATCATTACCCCTCAGCTTTCTTCACTCCAGTGAATAATCTCCTCACCTCTTCCGACATCGCGAAAACAGAACGAAAGAGTAGGACAGTCCTGCTGTATCTTGCGACGTTGATACACCACATGCGGAGGTCATGTTGCCGTTGTATAAGACGTTGGTGAGGCTGCATTTGGAGTATTGTGTTCAGTTGTGGGCACCATGATACAGGAAAGATGGTGTCAATCTGGAAAGGTGATAGAGGAGATTTACGAGGATGTTGCCAGGACCCGTTTCCCTAATCTAAAGGGACAGGTTCAGCAGACTAGTACTATATCCCTTGTTGCACAGGAGGATGAGGGATGATCTTCTTCAGCTAAACAAAATAATGAGAAGATTAGATCTGGTAAACGCACAGAATAGGGGAAGCAAGAACCAGGGGGCCCAGGTTTAAGATGAGGGGGCAAATTTTATCGGAACCAGAGGGGTAATTTTTCACACAAAGGGTGGTGCGTGTGTGGAACGAACTGCCAGGGGAGGTAGTTTAGCCCTGTACTCATAGAGTCATACGGTGTGGAAACAGTCCCTTTGGCCCAACTGCGTGGTCAGTGATGGGTCTGGATAAGCAGTGACATTATCAGTAATTAATCTCATCTATAATCAGCTCTCACTTCATCTTGCTGTTCTATCCACGTTGGCGGGGGCAGACATATTTATTTGTTATTTTCATTTTAATAGGCAGTGGTTAAAATGTGTAAATAATTTTCTCCGGCATCCAAGTGATGGAGTAACACATAAGGCGTCTCCCCCAACACTCCTCACTCTCTCTGCCTCCCCCGCCCTCCGCCCATTCACTCTCCCCACATACTAATCCCGCTCTTGCTCACCAATTTTCTGACCCTCTGACTTCCCACCTCCTCTCCTCTCCATACACTCCTCCCCGCTCTCTCCCCACACTCCCCTCTGTCCAGCCACACTCCTCCAATCTCTCTCCCCACCCACCTCCCCCTCTGTCTCCACAGCCCCTCTCTACCCACTCTCCTCTCAATCTCTATCCCCACGCTCCTACTTTCTACCCACACACTCACCACTCCTCCCATTCTAACTCCCCACACACTTCCCCCTCTGTCTCCCCACATTCCTCCCCATCTATCTCTCCCCACCCACCTCCCCCTCTCTCTCCGCAGCCCCTCTCTACCCACTCTCCTCTCACTCTCCATCCCCACACTCCTTCTTTCTCCCCACACACTCACCACTCCTCCCATTCTAACTCCCACACTCTTCCCCCTCTGTCTCCCCACATTCCTCCCCATCTCTCTCCCCACGCAAGTCCCCCTCTCTGCCCACACTCCTCCCGCTCACTCTCCCCACACTCCCCCTATCTCTCCCAATACTCCACCGCCCTCTCCTCACTCCTATCCCTCTCTCTCCCCTCCTTTTTCTCCCCATTCCTCCACTCTCTCCCCACACCTCTATCACTCTCTCCCGACGCTCCTCCTGTCCCTCTTTCCCCTGTACCCCTTGCTCTCACGACACTCCTCCCCTACCCACTCCCCCTCTCCCCACGCTCCTCCCTATCTCTCTACCTACACTTTCCTCTCTCCCCACCCACCTTATCTCTCTCTCTCCACACACTCCTCTCTCTCTCTCTCTCTCACCCTACATTTTCCTCTCTCCCCCACCCACCTCCTCTCCCTCCCCCCCACTCCTCCCCTTCTCCATCCCCACATTCCCCCAATCTCTCTCCGCACAATCCTTCCACCCTCTCTCTCACACTCCTCCATCCCCTTCTCCCCAAAAACCACCTCTCTTTCCCAACACTCCTCCCCATCATTCTCCCAACACTCCCCCTCTCTCTCCCCACACTCCCCCCTCGCTCTCCACATTCATGCTGCCTTCTCTCTCTCTCCCCACTCCTTCTCTCTCCCCACACTATTCAATTCCTGTCCCCACACCCCCTCTCTTCCCACCCTCCATCCCCACACTCCTCCGCCTTTCTCTCCACTCCTCCCATTTCTCTCCCCACGCACCTCCCTTTCTCCCCCACACTCCTCTCCTCTTCCTCCCTACACTCTTCACTCTCTTTCTCTCTGGATAAGCAGTGACATTATCAGTGTGGTCAATGATGGGTCTGGATATACAGTGACACTATCAGTGTGGTCAGTGATGGGTCTGGATAAGCAGTGACATTATCAGTGTGGTCAGTGATGGGTCTGGATAAGCAGTGACATTATCAGTGTGGTCAGTGATGGGTCTGGATAAGCAGTGACATGATATCATTAAAGCTGACACCGATGTTTTACGTTTGATATGATGTAAAATAAAGAATCCTTTCTTTTTTTTCTCTTCAGTTTTTATTGATTTTTCACAGAGATATATACAAAACAGTACAACACCATCGACATAAATAAAATAAATAAGAAAAACAACAAACATAAATAGAAAAGTAGAGGAGATAAATAAATCAATAAAAACATTTGAGTAAGACAGTGTGGTACACTTAGCAAATAATATTTTAAAAAGTAACAATGATTGGTTATCTGGAGATATTTCAATATTGGCACAAACATACCAACTAGTTCTATATAACACAATATTCCAATATCTAGCTCGGCATTTGTCTAGTAGGTGTCATGGCTCAAATAAACGATCCATTTTTCCCAGATCCTCTCAAAGAATCCCCTCTTTTTAATTCAAATGTTCGACTGTAAAGGGTTAACTAAAGTTCAATATCCATAATTAATCTAAACTTTAATGAGCACTAACTCCATCTTGCTGCTCTATCCACGCTGGTAAACACGGCAGCTGAAGATGCATTAACTTGTTATTTTCTTCTTAATTAACACAGGTTAGAAATGCTAATTAACTCTCTCCCGCATACACTTGAAAGAATAACACAAGTGCTGAAAATTAAAATGCAGCTTCAGATCTGAGAAAGGGGGAGATGGTTAAATGTGCTGTGTACTTCGCCCAGTGGGATATTAGTTCCAGCCGGTGAACACTAGCTGTGGCTCTGTTCAATCTGCTGTTTATTTTGTAGTGAACTACTTCAGACCAGGTGACAGGTAGATGTGAATTCAACCCACAGACCAGACAGCAAGGTTGGTCTGAGAGTAAATGACCAACTCATCCGTCTGGGCTGTCCACACAGCGGCACAGAGAAAGCTACCACACACGCAGACTTCATTTATGTGCTTATTTATCAAGCCATTCAAGAGAGCATATCTCCCATCATGCAGTGCAAAGCTGGCACTCGTAGAAACTGAAATAAACACTTCAATGATCAGGGACTGTTATTATAAATGACCAATGTATGTGATAGGCAATTATAATGTTTTCTGCTTAATGTGCATCTTTGAGAAATGTGGATATCTATTTATGTTTAATTCCCCTGATTTCAAGGCTCGAGTTCTGTGGTAATAAAATATCCAAGGGCCATTTAAAAGCAGTTTGTATGTTAGTGCTGTACCTGGCGCAAATTTCAGACAAAGGTTGCCGTGTTTCATGGGGTGGGATGGCGCATTTTATTTCATCTGAACTATTCCCATTTGCCGGCATATGAACCATCTCCCTCTAAACCATTCCCCTCATGTACCTGTCCAAATGTCTTGGTGTCACCATTATAACGCTACCTATGACACTATCCACCTCTATGAGGTCACTGCACTGCCTGCTGCGCTCCATGGAATAAAGTCCTGGCGAGCCCCGTAGCTCCGACCCTTATTTTCTGGCAACGTGTTAAAAAATATTTTCTGCACTCTTTGCAAATTAGTGGCATATTTCCTAAACATGGTGACGGCAGATTATACAAGTTACTCCAATTGTGACCTCAACAACGTCTCGTCTACCTGAACATAACTTTCCAACTTCTACATTTTTTTCGCTGGCTGATGAAGGCAGTGAGCCAAAAAACATTCTTCACCACACTATCTCCCTGTGACGCCACTTATCTTGGAACTATGTACCTTTGCTCCCAGATCCCTCTGTTCCACAACACTCCCCATTTACATACCATTCGCGGTGTAGATCATGCCCTGGTTTGACTTCCCAACATTAAAACACATTTACCTGAAAGAAACTCGGTTTCCTATTTCTCAACCCGCTTTCCAAGTTGAAACAAGTTCCTGCTCTCAATCTTGATGATCATTTGCACTGTCTGTGATACCACCTCCTCCAGTGGCAACTGCAAACTTAAAAATTAGTCCTTGTACATTCGTATGAAAATCATTCACTTAGACTCTGCACCCTTCGGTGGCAAATAATTCTACAGATTTAACACCCTCTGACGAACGAAATTTATCCTCATTTCCTTCCTAAAAAAAGCTTCCTTTAATTCTGAGGCCGCGGCCTATAGTCCTTGACTCTCCAACCAGTGGAAACATCCTCTCCACATCCACTCTATCCAAGACTTTTCACTATTCTGTACGTTTCAATTAGGTCACCCCTCATTGTTCTAAACTCCAGCGGGTACAGTTCCAACAAACGCTCATCAAAGATAAACATACTCACCCCTGGGATCATTTGTGTGAACCTCCTCTGGACCCTCTCCAGAGCCAGCACACCCTTCCTCACATACAGTGCCCACTATTGCTCACAATATCCCAAATGCTGCCTTCCAGGGCCTTTTTGAGCCTCGATATTACATCCCTGTTTTTGTCCCAAAGCCCTCTTGAAATAAATGCCGGCATTAAGTTTGCGTTCTTTACTACCGATTCAACTGCGAATTATTTTTTTGGGAACACTGCGTCAGCACTTCCAAGTCCATTTGCATCTCCGATTTCTGGATTCTCTCCCCATTTATAAAGTGGTCTACGCTTTTAATTCCTACTACCAAAATGCACGAGTCCACAATTTGCTACACTATATTCCATCTGCCACTTCTCTGCCCACTCTCCCAACCTGTCCACGTCCTTCTGCAGAGTCCCTGATTTCTCTACACTACCTGCCCTTCCACCTATTTTTGTATCACAGAGCCATAGAGTGATAGAGTGATGCAGTGTGGAAACAGGCCCTTTGGCCTAACTTGCCCACATCGGCCAACATGTCCCAGCTGCACTAGTCCCATCAACCTGTGATAGGTCCATATCCCTCCAAACCTGTCCTATCCATGTACCTCTCTAACTGTTTCTGAAATGTTGAGATAGTCCCAGCCTCAACTCCCCCATCATCAGTTCCATACACCCACCTACCTTTGTGTGAAAAATTTACTCCCAGACTCCTATTAAATATTTTCTCCTTCACCTTGAACGCATGTCCTCTGGTCCTCAATTCCCTAGTCTGTGCATCGACCGATGTATTCCTCTCATGATTTTGTACACCTCGATAACATCACCTTTTATCCTCCTGCGCTCCAAGGAACAGAAATACAGCCTGCTCAACATCTCCCTGTAGCTCACACCCTCTAGTCCTGGCAACATCCTCGTAAATCGTCTCTGAACCCTTTCAAGCTTGACAATATCTTTCCTAAGACAAGGTGCCCACAACTGAACAGAATATTCCAAATACGATCTCACAAACATCTTATACAACTGAAACATGACCTCGCAATGTCTATACTCTTTACTCTGACTGATGAAGGCCAATGTGCCAAAAGCCTTTTTAACTACCTTATCTAACTGGGACTGGACCTGCAAGGAACCATGCACCTGTATACCTAGATCCCTCTGCTCTACAACACTGCCCAGATGTCTACCATTTACTGTGTAGGTCCCACCCTTATTCAACGTCCCAAAATGCAACCTCACCATTCTCTGTATTAAATTCCATCAAACATTCCTCAGCCCACCTCGCCAATCGGTCCAGATCCTGATGCAATCTTTCACAACCCTCTTCACAATGTGCAAAACCACCCAATTTTGTGTCATTAGCAAAGTTGCTCATTTTGCCCTGTGCTCATCCAAATCATTGATGGAGATCACAAATAGTAACGGGCCCAGCACCGATCCCTGAGGCACACCACCGGTGTCAGGCCTCCAGTCTGAGAAGCAACCTAACACCATCACTTCCTTCCATGGAGCAAATTTGTTAGCCGCAAACCTGGCCGCAAAGCCTTCAATCCCCTCGTCCAAATCATTAATACACAAAGTGCAGTGCAGCGGCCCTAGCACCGACCCCTGCGGAAAACCGCTAGCCACTGGCAGCCATCCAGAAAAAGCCCACTTTATTGCCACTCTTTCCCCCCACACATCATCCCCTCACTCCACACTGCTCCATTCTCTTCCCCCACTCCTCCATCTCTCCCCCCACTCCTCTCCCTCTCTTCCTCCTCTTCTTCTCTCCCATCATCAAGCCCTTTCGCTCCCCACTGCTCCCCCTCTCCATCCCCACTCCTCCATCCCTCTCCCCTCTCTCCCCACACTCCGGCCCTCTCTCGACCCCCGCTCCCCATACATCCCACTCTCGCTCCGCATTCCTCGTCTCTCTCCCCACAATACCTCTCTCCCCCCACTCCCAAGACTCTCCTCCAACCACCCGTCTCCCCACGCCTCCTCCCCATGTCTCTCCCCATCACACCGTTCCCTCCACCTCCTGCTCTCCTCACATCGCTCAATATTTGCCCACTCCCTCTCTCCCCGTCCCATTGCTCCCTCCCCACCACCTGTCCGCACCGCTCCGCTCTCTTTCCCCACACACCTCCACCTCTCCCTACCCGCAATCCCCCTTCTCTTTCACCATATTCCTCCCCCACTGTCCCCTCGCTCCTCTCCTCTCTTCCCCATTCCCCCATTCTCTCTTTCCTCTCACCCTCCCTTTCCCCAATTTCTTTCCCTCTCTTTCCCCGCATTCTTCCCTCTCTCTTCCCTCATTTCTTCCCCTCTCTCTCCCATCCTCTCTCACCCCAATCCTCCATTCTCTCCCCACTCCTCCACCACTCTCTCCCCACATTCCCTCTGTCCCTCTATCCCCTGTACCTCTTGCTCTCCCTTCACTCCTCCCCAACTCCCCCTCTCCCCACATTCGCCCCTCTCTCTCTCTCTCTCTCTCTCTCTCTCTCTCTCTCTCTCTCTCTCTCTCTCTCTCTCTCTCTCTCTCTCTCTCTCTCTCTCTCTCTCTCTCTCTCTCTCTCTCTCTCTCTCTCTCTCTCTCTCTCTCTCTCTCTCTCTCTCTCTCTCTCTCTCTCTCTCTCTCTCTCTCTCTCTCTCGTTTTCCCTCCACTTGATACAATGACATTTGCAATAAACAATTAAACTAGACTGACATTTGATAACCGTCTGATGAAGTGAAATGCGCCCTCCCTCCCCATGAAACACGACAACCTGTACCTGACATTTGCGGTAGGTGCAGCACTAACAAATAAACTGCTGTTTGACATCAGTTTGGATATTTAGTTCCCACTAAACTCTTGCCTTGAAGTCAGAGGAATTAAACATTCACAGGTGTCCACTTTGCTCAAAAATGCAGATTACGCAGAAAAAATAACATCATTGCCTGTTTCTCCCTCATTCATTGCTTGTTTCCCCCTCATTCTCCCACCTCCGCTTTATAATAATAAATTAATCTAAACAAATATTTGATCCCCCCCCCTTCCCCTCTCTCTCTCTCTCCTACTCTCTCCCATTTCTCCCTCTCTCTGCACTCTCTCTCTCTGACCTCTCTCTCACTCTCTCTCTCCCCAGTCTCTCTCCGCCTCCACTCTCTCTCCCCCTCTCTCTCCCGCTCTCTCACTGCCCTCTCTCTTCCACCTCTCTTTCGGTGCCCTCCCTCCCTCGCTCCCTCCCATCTCTCCCCTAACTGGTGAAAGTAATAGGAACCACGAAATTAGCAGAACTATGTGAAATGGCTGGGATAAAAAACGCGGCAAGTAACCCGATGATTGATGGCCAGCCATTTGATCAAGTCAGGCAGAGGGTATGGCAGGCCCTCAGAGACTGTTACCCGCTCAAGGTGGACTTAAAGACATTGAAAGGAGACCCGCTGGGGGACACTGAGTACCCAGCGGCTTATCTGGAGGATCAACTGAAAAAGTGGAGACTCGAAACCGAACAAAACATAGACGGTAACGAGTTGATGACCGCTTTGTTTCGGACCGCTATAGTGGACGCCATGTCTCCACGAGTTAAGTCCAGACTGGAGGAGGTGGTGGAATTGTCAACCATACCCCACTCCCAGTTCAGGGACCACCTGGTTCATGCAGTTGACAAATGTCGTATGGAGAGTCAAAAAATGGTGAACCAACAAGAAGACGTGCAGAGAAAGTTGATGCAAATGCCACTAGAAGAAATAAAAAAGAAAGAGCGTGAAAGAGGAAAGAAAATGCTGGCAGTAACAGCAGACCTGGCTGAAACAGCAGAAGTGAACGATATACCAATGCACAGTGAGTCCTATGACAGAGCGAGGCAGAGGCCAGAGAATCCCATGCCAATAATAAATGTCTTTGGGGGAGCTTCTCCTCAAATGTCCTATCAGGGGCAAATCAGATCAGGGAATCAGCCCCGACAGGATTGGGGTCCTCAAGGGGGAGCACAAGGAAGGGGAAGAGGAAGGCCAGTAAGTAGACAGGTAGTTGATAGAATATGTTGGGGATGTAATCAGGTAGGGCACCTGAGGAGGAACTGCCCATACCGACCGTGGCCCGGCCCGTACCAACAGGGACCCACAGGGGATGAGCAGGGTTTTAACCCAAGGCAAGCCCTAGCGGGCTCGGCAGGAGACCCGCCTGGACTCATGAACCCCTATGCTAGATACTAGGGGTGCCCAGAGAACCCGGATGGGAAAGGACTTTACCCAATGATAACGCAACAAGCAGAAGAGGAACCCATGGTTCAGGTAAATTTGGGAGGGCGGTTAACACCTATGATGATAGATACTGGAGCCACATATACTTGTGTGCAGCCGCAGTATGCCTCCCACCTTCCCATGTCAGGAAAATTTGTTAAAACTGTAGGGTTCTCGGGAAAAACACAGTTAACACGATGCACAACCCCCGTAAGTTTAAAAATGAGCGATAGAGAAATAGTATTGCCGGTACTGGTGTCCAAAGGAACCCGATTAATCTGCTAGGCAGGGATGCCTTGTTGAAACTGGAATTAAAGTTAGAATGTACCAAAAATGGCCTGAATGTCGAGAAATTGAATACCGAGCTGTTTATGGGGGAAGCTAGAAAAGCTAATGTATTTTGGGTAGGAAATATAGAAGATCAAATTTGGAATACGTGGAACAGATGGAAAGAGGGAGTAATGACAATATTACCTGAAGCAACCCCGCCCAAGACTGAGCTACATTGTACGGTACGTTTTGACGAGACCCAGGACATAGAGCAGGAAAGGTTGTGGTGCCTGGGAGCATGTGGCCAGCAGCACATAAGGGCAGGAGCCTTAATAATTGGAAAACAAGGGGCAGCCTTGCAAATTAAATGGAACACCTTTCTTGACAAGTGGTATAGGGTGCCAGGAGCTGCACCTCATGTGACATTACTAGTAAATAAGGGACATCAGTCCAGGGACTTGGGGCTCATGATGAAGCAAGTAAACACTATGCTTAACTGGAAAAAATTACACCAAAGGTATGTAAATCTGAGGACGGTAATTATGTCAAGATAGAGGTGAGCATAGATATGATGGAAGCAACAAAAGAGGTTGAAATTAGCCCCCAGCACCATCTCTTTTTAGTACAGAAGGGAGAAGGTCAGACAAAGGAAAACATGTTCAACAGGCTGCCACGTGGCTTCTGGTCACAACATGATACAGATGTCGGGAAAGTGAGATCCGCAAACCCAGTAGAAATAGAACTAAAACAAGGGGCGATTCCGCCAAGGAGACCACAATACCCCTTAAAGCCAGAAGCAGAGGAAGGCATAGCAATAACTATACAGGGTCTGTTGGAAGCGGGAGTACTTGTTAGAACAAAAAGTCCCTGTAACACCCCGCTATTACCAGTTTTAAAAGCAGACAAATCAAGGTGGAGATTAGTGCATGATCTACGAGCCGTCAATGAGGTAGTGAGAGATTGGCCAGCAGTGGTTCCAAACCCACACACACTGCTGACTAACATTCCACCGGAGGCAGTCTACTTTTCAGTGATTGATATCTGCTCAGCATTCTTTAGCGTGCCGTTAGCGGAAAGATGCCAGTTTTTCTTTGCATTTACTTACAGGGGCATTCAATATACTTATACTAGGATGCCGCAGGGATTTAAACACTCGCCTCATGTTTTCAATCAGGTACTGAAGGCAGATTTGGAAGGTATATCCCTACGTAGTACGTTAATACAATATGTGGTGATTTGTTGGTCTGCTCTGAAAGTGAGGAGCAATGTGAGCAAGACACCCTGACTCTTTTAGAAAGGCTGGCAGACGGAGGCCATAAAGTGTCCAGGAAAAAGTTGCAGTTCTGTAAGCAACAGGTAGAATATTTAGGACGGTTGATCTCCAAGGGAGTAAAGGCTATAGCACCAGATCAAATTGAGGCAATAATTAAAGCTCCCAAGCCTCGGACAGTAAAGCAAATGATGACATTTTTGGGAATGTCTGGATATAGCTCAGACTGGATTGGAGAATATGCTGAAATTGTGATGCCATTGAGAAAAATACTGAAGGAAGCAGGACACACAAATTTGAGAAACATTTTACAATGGAATGAGGAGGCGGAGACAGCTTTTAACACCATTAAGCGAGAGTTACAGTCAGCCCCAGCCCTGGCCCTGCCAAATTATGAGAGAATTTTTCACTTATACGTTTCCAACAGGCAGGAGGGCTACGCTGCAGCAGTACTGACGCAGGAAACAGGCATTGGTAAAGCTAAGCAGCCTGTGACATACTACAGTACAAAATTGGATGAGGTGGCCCAGGGTTACCCACCCTGCTATCAGGGACTGGCTGCGTTGCACTATGCGTACAACAAAGCCTCATCTATAACCATGGGCTATCCTGTAACTATATATACACACCATAAAGTAGTAGAGCTGTTGGAGAAGGGGAAGTTTGTATTAACACCAGCCAGAATAATAGCATTTCAAATGCTGTTGACATTCCCAGATATTACAATACAAAGATGCACCACAAGTAACATAGCTGATTATGTTCCACTTAACTATGAGGGGGAACCCCATGATTGCGTTGGGGAAACGATGGTTTTTTCTAAATTAAGGGCGGACTTACAATCAGAACCATTGAATGATGAGGACAAGAAAGTTTTGTTTGTGGATGGTTTATGCTATAGGGATTATGATGGCAATCATGCAGGATTTGCAGTAGTGCAGCAGGACCAATCAGGTTTTCAAACAATCGGATTAGAAGCTTGCCCACAACCTTGTTCAGCCCAGTTAGCAGAGATTAAGGCTTTAACAACAGCGTGTGAAATGATGGAGGGTGAGAAAGTTGACATTTACACAGATTCATCATATGCACATGGGGTCTGTCACCTGTTTGGGGCAGTATGGAAGCAGCGTGGCTTCAAGAAAAGCAATGGGGACCCCATACAGCATTTTCAGCAAATTTCAGACCTAATAGGGGCACTGACTAAACCTAAGGCACTAGCTATCGTTAAATGTCAGGCACATAAAAAGGGAAACGACATGATCACAAAGGGCAATCATGCCGCAGACGAAGCAGCCACAAAAGCGTCTGGATGCCAATCAGCCATTATTGCCCCTCAGGTAGATTTGAGCCCGCAACCTACACAGGAGGATATAATTGCAATGCAAGGTAGGGCTACTTTAGCTGAACAAATAATGTGGAGACAGAGGGGAGCCAAACAGAATGCAGAGGGCCTGTGGACTACGGACGAATGTTTGCTGGTAGCACCTACACCTCTGCTAACCATTCTCATCTCAGAAGCGCATGGGCTAGACCACTGTGCAAGGGGGGAAGTGTTAAGGAAGATAAAGAGAGATGGATTTTGGTCACCCTATCTACAGGCTTCAGTAGATTACATTTTGTCACAATGTGAGATATGTGCTCAAAACAATGTTAGAAAGGGAGTAACAACACCTATAGGACATAGTGGCTGTGTTCTGCAGCTGCGGCTCACCGGCAGTCTCTCTGTTTTTGTTGTTGTTTTTTTGTCATTGTCGTCGTTAAATGTACGTTTTGTTTTATTTTTAACTCTGTGTATGTGGGGGGGTGTGGTGGGGGGGTTGGGGGAAACCTTTTTTCAAATCTCCTCCTCAACGGAGATGCGACCTTTACCGTGTCGTATCTCCGTTCGCGCTACGGCCTAACACCGTGGAGTCGGCGGCCTCCAGCTGGGATCGACCTCAAAGACTCCGGTCGCAGGGCCTGGACTTACCATCTCGGAGGCTTCGGCCATGGGCCCTGCAGACCGCAACGTCGGGAGTTCGCAGGTCCCTGGCTGGCGACCGGCTTTTGGGAGCTCCAGCCGTAGCAGCTTCAACCGCCCCGAAGCGCGAGGTATGATCGACCCGCTCGCAGGCCCTTCATCGCCCTGCGTGGCTCGGCCGCAGCACTTTCCATCGCCCGGTGGGGGCTCAGGACTTTCATCGGCCTGCTCGGCTCGGCCCTGGGACTTTCCATCGCCCGGTAGGGGCTCAGGACTTTCATCGGCCTGCTCAGCTCGGCTCGGCCCTGGGACTTTCCATCGCCCAGTGGGGGCTCAGGACTTTCATCGGCCTGCTCGGCTCGGCTCGGCCCTGGGACTTTCCATCGCCCGGTGGGGGCTTCAAAAAGTTGGGAGCCTCGATCACCTCGTGGCACCGCGGGAGAAGAATGAGGAGGAGATAAGACTTTGCCTTCCATCACAGTGAGGGTATGCCTAGAGCAATCACTGTGATGGCTGTTTGTGTAAAAACATATATCTGTGTGTCTTGTGCTTTTTAATGTCTACTGCCGGACCCTGACGTGAGAGGACGCTGGCGTTGTGTATTCGCCGCTTTTCCGTCAGGATAGTTTGTCCGTTTGTTTCTATGTTAAATGTTTTTGTAAAGCGCTTTGAGCACGCGATAAGGCGCTATATAAAATAAATGAATTATTATTATTATTATTATATACCTGTGCCCGAAGGACCATTTAGGCACCTGGTTATTGACTATGTGGACATGCTGAGAAAGGAGGGGTCTGTGTCCTTTTTGGGGAACATTGTTGTACGTTTATACCCAATAACACCAGTCCGGATGGGCTTTTCACTAAAGCAATGGAAAAATTGAGAAATCTGAGGAAAGAGGTTAAACAGAATGCAGGTTACGGGCACCAACTCTTTGGCTGGCTAGAAAACATTCTAGGCGGATGGGGAGCGTGATTGGTTAAAGTCGGGATGACTATCGGAATCACCCTATTTATAATTGTTATTGTATTGTGTTGTGTTTTTCCATGTATTAAATCTCTTCTGTGAAAGCTACTGCGAATCAGCTGCCGTTGGTCCAGGATACAGGCACAATTCACCTCCAAAAGAAACAGATCCCTCCGATCGAATACTATACTGATGAGCAATTTACTCTGGAGAATTACTAAGAACGTAGTTGTAAGGGGAGCTGGGTCTTTTTTCCTACCCTAGACATATGGGGGTAGGTTTTTGGCCGAGTGACCCAGGATAGTAGCATGATGGAAGGAGAACACTGACAAACTGCACATTATTTATAAAATCCTAAGTTGGGGGGCTAATGGTTGAGAGTGGATTTATGATTTGAGTTAACAACATGTGCATTTTTGTGGTTTTCTTTTTCTGTGAGACCGTGTAGGTCTCAAAGGGGGGAAATATGGAAGATAATACGATATTATTTTATACATTAGACATTGTTGTTTAAGGTTTGTAACTACTTAGGCATTAGGTGCCTCTTTGTAACTAATTAAGGCATGCCTCTCTGTAACTAATTAAGGCACTCTAGACATTCCTTGATACGTGTCCGTAACTGCTGCTCAGGAGGAGGAGAAACATTGATGGATGAACCAGGATAGAAGATAAGGGTGGAAGGCAACATGTGAAGAAATACAGACATCCATCAATGAGTGGTGTGATTACTTGAAAGTTTAATGGTGGCAGAGTGGAAGGCAACATGTGAAGAAATACAGACATTCATCAATGAGTGGGGTTTAATGGTGGTAGGGTAAACAGGGTGACTACAAAGAGATGAATAACTGTAAAGAGGAGTATGAGGGCGAGATAAGGAAAAGAAGATAAGGCTGAAAGAGTCCTATAAAAATAGGCTGCCCGATGTACTAAGGGGGCAGTCAGATGGTTGACATCCTGATTGTTCCAGCCGTGTTTGCAAATAAAGGCTTTTAACTTCTTGAAGAATTCTCCGTGTCATCTGCTTCATTTTGAACACCGGTAACCACGACAATGTGCTGAAAGTTATTCATTGCAATGTTTCCCCATCGTTTCCTCCGCTCGGCCAGGTCTCTCCAGACACGGGATTCGAAATCAGAAGCGAAAACCCCGTTGCAGCAGATCCACAGATCACCACGGAGTCTCCCTCCGCTCTAGGAGTTTTGTTCCTGCTGTTGGATGTTGGTGGAGTTGCGCGCGGTCCTGATGCCAATTTACAGGGAGCGCAGTCCGTCATTCCCGTTCCAGACTCTCCTCCTTGCTCTCCCGCAATCCCGAAACTCCTGCCATTGACTCCATTTATACCTCACGCTGCCTCGGCAAGGCCAGCAGCATAATCAAGGACCAGTCTCACCCTGGCCACTCCCTCTTCTCCCCTCAGGCAAGAGGTACAGAAGTGTGAAAACACACACCTCCAGATTCAGGGACAGTTTCTTCCCAGCTGTTATCAGGCAACTGAATCACCCTACCACAACCAGAGAGCAGTGCTGAACTACTATCATTCACGTTGGTGACCCTCGGACTATCCTTGATCGCACCTTGCTGGCTTTACCTTGCACTAAACATTATTCCCACATCATGTATCTGTAAACGTATTGATTGTAATCATGTATTGTCTTTCTACTGACTGGTTAGCACTCAACAAAATTGGGAAGACATTACTGGGAGGTGGAGGTGCCGGGGAGTCGGCGCTGGAGTATGGAAGTCGCCGCAGAGTCTGTGGGGAGGAAGGAACTGGTCACACCGACCCACTGGAGTCTGGAGCATCGGGCGGGGGCGGTATGACGAATTTGATGCAGTCACCTCCCCCCGTCCCCTCTCCCCGCCCGTCCCATCCCCGGGAGGGTGGGAGTTTATCTCAGTTACGAGTCCGGGACAGTTTCATTTTACGACGCGGACACCAAGTCCCATCTCCACACCTTCACTGGGAATAAATTCACGGGGAAACTTTATCCTTTCTTCGGGATCTGGGATGAGGGTCAGTGGGTGAGAATCTGCTCCGGTTCCGCTCCGGGTGTGTAAAAGGGTCGGGTCCCGGGACCGGCGTCAGGAGCGGGGCTCAGGGGCTGTGGGGCAGAAACCCAGTGGACAACAGGTCGGCGCTGAACGGCTCCCATTTAATCCCCAAATTCCGCGTCGTAAAAAACCCCAGTGAGCGCGGAAATAAAACCAGGGGGAATGTAAATGTGGGAAGAGAGAAATAAACAGCAAGTGGAATCAGAGCCGTCGATCTGTTCATTTTAACGCGTTAACCGCGTCCGTCGTCGGAACAGAAACACTTTTGTGAAAATATAAAGATTGAAACAATTTCCCTTCTCGCGGGCTCCACGGGTTCAGCAGCAGCCGCGGGCGCCGGGTCCTAAACTCGCCCCGAGTCACAACGCGGCACCAGCGATGCTGGTGCGGACTTCAACAGCGGCGTAAAGGCGAGTATGGGGGGGGGGGGGCAGGTGGAGACAGGAGGGCAGAATGAAATCGGATATTCCCTCCAGTGAGAGAAGGCAAAGTGAATATTGGAAATGGTAGATACAAGAAATCTGTTGAAATATAATGGGGGTGCGGGGAAAAAATCAACAAAGTGCTGGAGGAACTCAGCGGGCCAGGCAGCATCTGTGGATGGAAATGGACAGATCACGCTTCAGGGTCGGGACCCTTGTTTGGTCTGAAGGAGGATTTCCAAGAGCTACAGTCTGTTATATCAGAGTGAATGAATTGGTGTTGATGTCGTTCGGAAGAGGGCGGGAAAGGTCTGACTCGGGAGGTGTAAATAGGAGAGAGGAATGAAATTGGAAATTACTGGAAGGCAGAAGAATAAAGCTGAATGTTGGGAATGGGAGATATAATGGGTCTCTCGGTGTTGATGGCCATGTAGAACTAGAACAGTCTCTTCGGCCCACATAGAACATGGAACAGTACAATGCCAAGCTAATCTCTGTTTCCTCTAGTTGCTCCGCTTTTCTCCCACATCCCAAAGACGTGCGGGTTTGTAGGTTAGTTGGCCCCTGTGAAGTAGCCCCTGGTGTATAGAGAGTGGATGAGAAAGTGGGATAACATAGAACTGGTGTGAACGGGTGATCGACGGTGGTCGTGGATTCAGTCCCTCCCCCACCCTGGTCGTTGTACTAGTTTCACTGTCGTCCTGGTGAGTTTCATTGCCTGTAACTCGTTTTCACCGAGCTCACAGCCAACAATTGCCTGCTTCTTTTATCATCATTATTTGTTCACGTATCTTTCTTTCATTTGTTGAAAATCTTTGTACCACTGTCGATATATCTCGTTTCACTTTCCCAATCAGAAGAAGGGTCTCGACCCGAAACGTCTCCTAATCCTGTTCACCAGAGATGCTGCCTGACCCGCTGACCTACTTCAGCTTTTTGTGTCTATCTTCGGGGGGCCGAAAGGCCTGTTTCCGTGCTGCATCTCTGCACCAAACCGTGTTCTGTTAATCTGGAACATGACTGTTTGCACATCTTGGTTCAGCCACTAGATGGCAGCAACGCCACGCGGTGCGACCACAGACCAGCTGTAACTTTGAGAATTCACTTTGACAATTGCAGAAACAGCGGGAATCTGGTTTAATAAGTGACTTTTGTCACCTGTTACCACACCCGAAGCCCAAACCAAATGCATGGCTTAAAACGTTGAGGCTTTAAAATGTGCAATAGAAGCAAAAATTGCCCCAAATACTCAGCAGGTCAGGCAGCAACAGCAAGGTGAAACAGACCTTACATTCCAAACCAAATACTGATGACGAATGGTGTTCAACCTGAGTCATTAATTCCGTTTCTTTCTCTACAAACGTTAAACAACCTTCTGAGTATTTCTTGCATCTTACTGTACGTCTTCATTTTGGATTTTCAGCATCTGGGTTTTTATTTTAGTTTTTCCAGTTCAATGGGCGATTGGAATGTGAATCTGCCCATAAACTGCCAAGAGAAAAAACAGAAAGCCTTGGCGGCAGTATGGGGTATTTGGAAAGAGAAGGCTTAATATTTCTGAGGTACTGTGGAGCAGCGGGAAGAGCCGCTGCCTCAAGGCCAGGGACACGGGTTCGATCCTGACCTCAGCTGCTGACTGTTCTAAGTTTGCACGTTCTCCTTGTGGCCTCGTGGATTTCCTCCGGGTGTTCTGGTTTCCTCCCACAATCAAAGGACATGCCGGTTTGTATGTTTATTGGCCTTCTGTAAAAGCCCCAGGTGTGTGGGGAGTTGATGGGAAAATGGGACAACAGAGAATAAGTATGAATTGATGACAGACACAAAAAGCTGCAGGAATTCAACGGGTCTGACAGCATCTCTCTAGAAAAGGAGTGAATTGGTGATCGATGGGCCTGCTTCCATGCTGTGTGTCTAAAGTAAAGTAAGGTCCACTGTAAACTTCTCTCTCGTCAGAAAAATAATGTTCAACTACCACGCAACAGAGAAAACAAGACACAGATCAGTGCAGCACAAGAACAGACCCTTCAACACCTAATGACGAGCTGATGGAAAGACCGTTCAGAAGCCCGATAACAGAGGGGAGGAGGCTGGCCCTGAGACTGGCAGTGCGCCCTTCCAAAGTTCTGTACCTTCTGCGCAACAAGAACAGGGAGAAAAGGGAATGGCCGGGGTGGGACGTATTTGATTATGTTGTCTGCTTATCCGAGACAGAAATAATTGCAGATGGAGTCTGGTCTGGGATTCATCCACAATTCTCTGAAATTTCTTGCGCTCTTTTCCCAAACCAAGCTGTGACGCAAACAGACAGTGCGCATTTTATGGTGAATCTTGGAGGTTTGCCAGAGTAATAGAATGATAGAGTGAGACAGCAGCCAACATGTTCCAGCTACACTGGTCCCAGCTTTTGGTCCATATCCCTCCAAACCTGGCCCATCCATGTACCTGTCTAACTGCTCCTTAAATGATGGGATAGTCCCTGCCTCAACCACATCCTCTGGCAGTTTGTTCCACAAATCCACCACTCATTGTGCCAAAAAGTTACCGCTCAGGTTCTTATTAAATCTTTTCCCCTTCACCTTAAACCTAAGTCGTCTGGTCCTCCAATCACCTACTCTGGGCAAGAGACCCTGTTCACCCAATCTATTCCTCTCATGGCCTTATACAGCTCTATAAGGTTACCCTTCATCCTCCTGCACTCCAAGGAATAGAGTCCCAACCTACTCAATCTCTGCCTATAGCTCAGACTGTCTTGTCCTGACCACATGTTTGGCGACATGCCGAATTGCCTCAGTCCACTGATGAAGTACAGGTGTTGGTGTGGCGTCTTGGCTGTGTCTGCAGTGTGGTTGGTCCGCCATAGATCGTTGATGATATTTACGCCAAGGAGCCTGATGCCCTTCGCCATTTCCACTTCAGCGTGTTTGATGCTGACATGGGCTTGTCCTCCACTGCGCGTGCTGGTGGAGTGCCTGCACCAACCAGGCTTCAATTGCTTCAGACGCTGATGGGAAGTCAACAAACCTGAGCGTTGTGCAATTCTAAACATCCCCATCTGTGATGAACGGCGGTTTATCGACAATGCAACGTCCTGTTATTGCAATGATGAGTGCGCATAATCAGAGGGAAAGAGGTTTTACGAGGATGTTGCCAGGACTCAAGGGCCCGAGCTATCAGGAGAGGTTGAGCAGGCTGGAACTCTCTACCTTGGTGCGCAGGAGGATGAGGGATGACCTTAGAGAGGACTAAAAAACACGAGAGGAACATTTCGGGAAGTTGTACAGTCTCTTGCCAAGAGTAGAGGAATCGGGAACCAGAGGACATAAGTTTAAGGTGAGGGTGGAAAGATTTAATAGGAACCTGAGGGGTAACACAATATGGGTGGTGGGTATATGGAACGAGCTACTGGAGGAGGTAGTTGGGCAGAGACTAACACAACGTTTACGAAGTAGTTGGACAGATACATGGATAGGGCAGGTTTGGAGGGATATGGGCCAAACGCGGGCACTGCAGTTCGGTCCAAGAACTTAATGGTTGTGGGGGAGGAGCTGGGAATGGGAGCTGTAATGAACCTGTCAGTTTAGTTGATGGACACAAAGAACTAGATCAGTCCCTTCAGCCCAGATCAGACTATGCAATGCCACCACTCCAGCAGCACGTTCCAGGCACCCAGCACCATGTGTGATAAGACATGACCCTTGAAATTTGCCCCCACTGTGCAAAAATCTATTTGGTCTCGTCAGAGCCGAGAGGGAAGGGGGCGGCGCGGGGGCGCCTGCTGCCTCGTGCGGCGGGACCTGGTTCGCCGCTGCGGGGAAATATCGACAGTTCCATAAACATCCCGCAACATTGTCGGCCCCAGAAACGTGGCGACTCTCTCTGGACTGCCTGGGGGAGGTCTATATTTTACCGGATTGCAAGCAAAAGCAAAGCATTTCACTGTCCCTTGGTTCATGTGACAATAGAGTATAATTGGCTCATTGAGTTGAATTCAAGTTTGCACATGAGACTGTTAAATGAAATAACAGTGTTTGCTGTGGATATAATATCATTGTGCAGCCTAATATAATGAACAATTCACGATGGAAAACACTGATGTATTTAGTTTAAGGGAATGAAATTTACAGGCAGCTTGTATCAAATAGCTTTATTCACAAAATGCTGGAGTAACTCAGCAGGTCAGGCAGCATCTCGGGAGAGAAGGAATGGGTGACGTTTCGGGTCGAGACCCTTCTTCAGGTCTGAAGAAGGGTCTCGACCCGAAACGTCACCCATTCCTTCTCTCCCGAGATGCTGCCTGACCTGCTGAGTTACTCCAGCATTTTGTGAATAAATCGATTTGTACCAGCATCTGCAGTTATTTTCTTATACTATTGTATCAAATAGCATCCAGTTGCTGGTCAGGGCTGTGATTGACGGGGCTGAGCTCCGCCTCCCCTCAGCCGTGCCCCGATACTGCAAGGGTTCAGCAGCTGCGCCAAAGGGAACGCGTTTTGAACCAGGAAATGGCGGAGTTACAATGGCTTCGAAAGACCAGGTCGAGAGTTGGACCGAGGAGGCAGTTTGTCCCATCTGCCTGGAATTCTTCACCGATCCGGTTACACTGGACTGTGGGCACAACTTCTGCCGCTCCTGTATCACACAGAGTTGGGACAGGGAGGGGAGAAACTCCTGCCCGGAATGTAGAGAGGAGTTTACAGACAGCACCCTCAAAGTAAATCGGGCCTTAGTTAGACTGGCTGAGAAAGCTCGAACACTGAGCCTGAATCGGATAGAGAAGGAAAGTAAACCTCACTGCGAGGAACATCAGGAAGAACTGAAGCTGTTTTGTGAAACTGATAAGAAGCTGATCTGTGTGGTTTGTGCAGCTGGGCGGGAACACAAGTCTCACAACTTCATGCCGGTTAAAGAAGCTGTTGAAAACCACAAGGTAAAAGCAAACCGATTTTAATCGCATCATTGTTTAATTCCATTTTTACTGTTCAACCATTTAATTTTCTGATTCCCAAACACATTTGCAGGATCAGGTGAAATCTTCCATCCAGTCTCTCACAATATATAAATCGGAGATCCAGCAAATGGAACAGCAACAGAAAGAGAAGATTTCTGGAGTACTGGTGAGGCTTTTATGTTTCGATTTCCTGATCTTGTGCAGGTTTGATCCCTGTGACACGTGTAACAACAGGGCAGCGCAGTGACACAAGTAGTGCTGCTGTCTCCTAGTTCTGGTGAGAGGGTTCGATCCTGACCTCGGGCACTGCCCGTGTGGTTCACGCCTTCTCCCTGTGACCGCGGCGGATTCCTTCCACGTCCCCAACAAAGATACTAGAGGAGCAAAATGAACCACTCCGTCGAAATTGCGTCCACTGAAGTGTAGTACGTAACATCATTTTAGTAAGGAAAACCCACCTCTCGCTGTGTAATCAGTGTTGTGGGAGAACAGTATGTGTGATGATCCCATCAAAGTGCAGAAAATATCTCATCTATCAACCCACATTTTATTGTTATTTTTATTTTAAAATGTTTTCCCCCTGCTAAATTTCTCTGACTTTATTTTCTTACTGTTTCTGCACATGTCCCTCCCATCCTTCCTCCCCAGTCCCCTCTTTTGTGCAGTTTCCCTTGTATTGCTCAAACACACACTCAGCACAAATTTAACTTATATATATATATATTATATATGTATAGATATGAATGTGTGTTTGTTTGTGTGTGAGAGGCAATTTGGAGATAAATAGATCTCAATGTTCCTTCTCGTGGATCAGAAGCAACTTTGATTTAAAGCAACGCTCTATTTCTCTTTTCATCTTATTTTTCAAATGATGTACATAAACCATAAAAGGTTCATCCTTTATGGTATATATATATATACATAGATATATGTCTAGTTACTTTCTAGTTATTTCCTCTAATTATTTGTTTAGCAACCTTTTTACTTTCAATCTCTCTCACTCTCTTTTTCTCTGTACCTAATATATACAAATATATATACAAATATAAAATCAGTCATTTACACACTTCTCAGCGCATGGTTCTCTCTATCATGATCACTGTTCTCTCACATACATTTCATTAGGGCCTTCCCGTACACATTCGCAATCAGTGACATCAAACTTATTTCCAGAAATCCTAATATTGTGAATAAAATAACTATGAACACATATTAAGATATTTATAATAATAATAATAATAAATATTTTTTTATCGCGCTATCAAATGCTCAAAGACGCTTTACAAAAACAGTCAAGACATAAAAACAAACAAACGAATTGTCCTGACGGAGAATCGGCGAACAAATAGCGCCAGCGTCCTCTCACGTCAGGGTCCGGCAGTAGACAATAAAGAACACAAGACACACAATTACAATTTTAACACAAACAGCCATCACAGTGATTGCTCCAGGCACACCCTCACTGTGATGGAAGGCAAAGAAAAGTCTTATCTCCATTTTTCCATTTTTCCATTATTTTCATTCTACATTAGTGTAATAAAATGTAATGCATACATACCTACACTTATACAGAAGTGCTAGGTTTAGACATGAATAATGTACATTACCACCATACTTTTGTTTTGAATTTAACATATAATTGAGGGGGTCGGTGCAATATAGTACTAACCCTCAGTTTTGTGAAAAATGAGTTACAGGCATTGACACGATACTTACCCACAATCCTACAATCTGTAAAAAATTCATATTTAAATTTAACCGATAAGTTGGTCAAATAACATAGGCACCTTCTAGGTTTTGTTGTGATTAATGGATTTTTAAAATGTCAATATCTCATAACGTATTATGAGATATTCATAATTCATAATTCATTAACATCTTATTGAAACATATAAGATAATTAGGGGATTGGACACATTAGAGGCAGGAAACATGTTCCCAATGTTCCCAGAACAAGGGGCCACAGTTTAAGAATAAGGGGTAGGCCATTTAGAACGGAGATGAGGAAGAACTTTTTCAATCAGAGAGTGGTGAAGGTGTGGAATTCTCTGCCTCAGAAGGCAGTGGAGGCCAGTTGGTTGGATGCTTTCAAGAGAGAGCTGGATAGAGCTCTTAAGGATAGCGGAGTGAGGGGGTATGGGGAGAAGGCAGGAACGGGGTACTGATTGAGAGTGATCAGCCATGATCGCATTGAATGGCGGTGATGGCTCGAAGGGCTGAATGGCCTACTCCTGCACCTATTGTCTATTGTCTATTGATACATTTGTGGGTTAGCAGTATATTGCAGCCCCTTCAATTTTGCATCATTCAAAAATGAATTTCATAAAACAAGGATAACATCTTTTATTTCTGTCATTCATGGTAAGTTTTACATCATTTTGTGTGCAAGATATACAGGGTTGCACTGTTTTGCATATCAGCTAACCAATGAAATGATCATGTCCTGATTTATACCAGCACTTCAACTTCCCTCCTTTGTCTGAAGAAGGGTCCCAACATGAAACATCACCCAACCTTTTTCTCCAGAGATGCTGCCTGACCCCATGACTTACTCCACCACTGTGTCTATTTGAATTGGATTCGTGCTCTGTACCATATCAGGCAGCATTGGTCATTTTAGTGGCTGTCAAGGATTTTTAAATAATCAATTCACCAATTCAAATTTTCTTGGCTCTAATTATAAAGTTAAATGTCTTTTCGATTATATTGTGGATACAGTCGAGTTCTATTGTTTGCAAATGACAAATCTCTGCTTCCATGACTTTCTAAAATAAAGCAAAAAGAGATACAGCTCGTGGAGGTGAAAATAAAATTAACAGAGAAAGCAAAGAAGAACAGTTCATCAAATATGATCAATTGGCCTGATAAAGATAGAGTGGATCTCTAGTGCAAATATTCAATCAGTAACATCCAAATTTTAAAGATCATGAAGCAGCAACTCGTCAAGAAATAGTCATAGGTGTCAACCATCAACTTATCCAAGAAGAAGAACAAAAATATTTGTTTGCAAACATTTTATATACGAACAAATCGCAGAGAGTTGTGAACACAGCCCAGTCTGGCACACAGAATCTGTTTACTAAAATGGCGCTGAAATTTACCCATGACCAACTACGGTTTTACGTGTCGGGTGGTCTATGTTGTTCCTCTAGTATCTTTGGTGCCCAATACATGCTGGTTCAAAGGTCAATCGGTGACTGTAAATTATTCCTGCGGAGGTGGGTGGTGGGCGGATGAATGAGAATTAATGGGTACGTGAAAAGGAATAGGCAGCAGGGAATTAAAGTCATAAGGAATAGGAGTAGAATTAGGCCATTTCGCCCATCGCATCTACGCCGCCATTCAATAATGGCTGACCTATCTCTCCCTCCTTACCCCATTCTCCTGCCTTCTCACCATAATCTCTGAAACCTGTACTAATCAAGAATCTATCTTTGCCATAAAAATATCCATAGCCTTCTGTGGCAAAAAAAATCCACAGATTCACCACCCTCTGACCAAAGAAATTTCTCTTCATCTTCCTAAATTAGCGTCCTTTAATTCTGAGGCTATGACTTTGAGTCCTGGATTCTCCCACTAGTGGAAACATCCTCTCCACAACCACTCTATCCAAGCCTTTCACTATTTTGTATGTTTTAATTAGGTCCCCCTCATTCTCTGAAACCCCAGCGAGTACTGTCCCATTGCTAACAAACGCTCATCATAGGTTAACCCACTCATTCCTGGGATCATTCTTGTAAACCTCCTCTGGACTCTCTCCAGAGCCAGCACATCTTTCCACAGATATGGTGCCCAAAATTGCTCACAATATTACAAATGCGGCCTTACCAGCGCCTTATGGAGCCTCAACATCACATCCCTGCTTTTGTATACAAGCCCTCTTGAATAAATGCTGGCACAGAGTTTGCTTTCCTTACTATTGATCTATGCCTTTATTCCTACCACCAAAATGCATGACTCCACACTTTGAGATATTGATGAAATATTGATCTTCACCTTTCATTTCACAGGAACAGTCACACAACCTTCAGTCTAAGATCAAATCCCAGTTTGCTGAACTGCACCAGATTCTCACTGAGAAAGAGCAGCGAGGACTGGCAGATATCCGGGAGGAAGAGAAGAAGATTCTAAATGCAATGGAGAAAAATCTTCGAGAAATTGAAGAGAATTTAAATTCCATTCAGGAGGAACTCTTTAAGTTGCAGCAGCAGATGGATCAAAAGGACAATGTGGTGTTTCTGAAGGTGAGGGGTTACACTACAGTCTGGCGAAGTGAAAGTGCACAGTCACAAAATGGTGGAGGATGTTTCTGAAATGAATGCTGCCTTTACCAGTAATTCAGAACTGGGTTAATGTTTCATCTGTTCCAGTTGTAGTTGTTCCCAAGCTAATTGGCCTCCCGCATAATCTATGGGATCTCAGGACTGCCTGGCCGTAATGTAGAGAGGTGTTTGTATTCTGTGGAGTTCAGAACAACCCGGGTGATCCAATATCTGATCTCAAGGACCACGAATGGACAGAGGGCAGTAATCCTCTGGGATTCTTCAACCAGGAGACTATGAGAGGTTTAACCTGTTGGACGTATTTATACCAGAGAAAGATACATTTTTGAAATTTTGTGGAATTGAAATCAAAGGGGATGGGACAAAGCGGAGGAGTTCAGTCCTGGGCTAAATCAGCCATGACCACATTGTGGGGATTAACATTAAAATCTAGAACGTGGCGCACACAGCAGATTGATCATCTATATCCGGCTCCCATCAGCAGTGGGCGGTAACCTTGGGGGAATTTGCTCTGTTTGTTTTACCCACCTTTGTTCACCATAGAATGACATCCCACTCTACATCATAGACAGGCCATTCGGCCCATCCTATCCAGTCAAGATTTCAGCTCCACTCAACATCCTTCCCATCTACTCACCACACCCGGTAACAATACCCCGAATTCCAGGAGTGCTCAAGTGTTTATCCCGATCGCCCTTAAATTATCTCTGCTGTTGGCTTCAGTCCCTCCAATGCAAGTGAGGTCCATGTTCTCATGACTGCATTCCTTTCAGTATTTATTGAAGACCGCGTTACATTTCAGCTTTGACTTTTGCTCTCCCATCGATTAGAGATATTATTTCATCCTCACCCATTTAAATCCACCGATAAACTTAAATCTTATCTCATCATTCCTGACATCTTCTCCAGATAAACTCCCACAACCTGCCCAGTCTTTGCATTGAGTTCCATCCTCTCAGTTATGGCGTAATTCTCATGAACATTCCTTATGCTTTCCCCCTTCGTTCTACGTCTCGATGGTAATGTCCGCTTTCTATCTGCATGACAGCGGTGATAAGAGTCGGGGAATGGGAATTATCAGAGGGTTGTGGAAATGTGGAGAAATTCCCGCTGTCGGGAATAGGACGGTCCATCTCAGTCAATTGAGATTTGTGTTTTATTTCTTTCAGGAGGAAGCTGGTCGCAAGCGAAGGTAGGACATGCTCTTGACGGAAACATTGTAAGGTTTGGTAACATTGCACCTTATTGTAACATTGCACTTTATTGTAACATTGCACCTCATTGTAACATTGTAACATTGCACCTCATTGTAACATTGTAACATTGCACCTTAACAGCAGGGGGACCAACATTCTGGCAGGCAGGTTTGCTACTGCTGCATGTGTGGCTTTAAACTGAGTAGTGAGGGGGAGGGGTTGACAAATTGGGAATATGAAGATGGAGTTAAAGGGGAAGCGAATACATGAGAAACTGTAAAGGACTCTTGAATAAATGGGAAGGTAAGTTCTAGATGGGACAAGAGAGCAAGGTCAGGGCAAATTGTAACAGGTGTGAGAGGGGAGGTAAATACCGAAGGTAAAGTGTTGTATTTAAATGCGGGAAGTATAAAAAATAAAGTGGATGAGCTTGAGGCTCAGTTAGTCATTCGCAAGTATGATGTTGTGGGAATCACGGAGACATGGCTACAAGAGGACCAGGGCTGGGAACTGAATATTCAGGGGTACACAATGTATAGAAAAGGCAGACAGGTGGGCAGAGGGGGTGGGGTCGCTCTGTTGTTAAGGAATGATATTCACTCCCTTGCAAGGAGTGATATAGAATCAGGAGATGTAGAATCAGTATGGATAGAAATGAGGAATTGTAAGGGTAAGTAGACCCTAATGGGAATTATCTACAGGCCCCCAAACAATAGCCTCGACATAGGGTGCAAGTTGAATCAAGCGCTAAAATTGGCATGTCGCAAATGTAATGCTACGGTAGTTATGGGAGATTTCAACATGAAGGTAGACTGGGAAAATCAGGTTGGCAATGGACCCCAGGAAAGAGAGTTTGTGGAGTGCCTCCGAGATAGATTCTTAGAACTGCTTTAGATTTTAGATTTAGAGATACAGCGCAGAAACAGGCCCTTCGGCCCACCGGGTCCGCACCGCCCAGCGATCCCCACACATTAACATATCCTACACCCACTAGGGACAATTGTTACATTTGCCCAGCAAATTAACCTACATACCTGCACGTCTTTGGAGTGTGGGAGGAAACCGAAAATCTCGGAGAAAACCCACGCAGGTCACGGGGAGAACGTACAAACTCCGTACAGACGGGGCCCGTAGTCAGGATCGAACCTGAGTCTCCGGCGCTCCATTCGCTGTAAGGCAGCAACTCTACCGCTGCGCTACCGTGCCGCCACTGGACTGGAGCCAAACAGGGAGAAGGCAATTCTGGATTTAGTGTTGTGTAATGAACCTGATCTGATAAGGGGACTCGAGGTAAAAGAGGCATTAGGAGGCAGTGATCACAATATGATAAGTTATACTCTACAAATTGAGAGGGAGAAGGGAAAATCACAAGTATCAGTATTACAGTGTAGCAAAGGGGATTACAGAGGCATGAGGCAGGAGCTGGCCAAAATTGACTGGAAGGAGGCCCTAGCAGGGAAGACTGTGGAACAGCAATGGCAGGTATTCCTGGGAATAATGCAGAAGTTGGAGGATCAATTTATCCTAAAGAGGAGGAAAGATTCTAAGGGGAGTAATATGTCAAGGTAAGTCAAGGACAGCATAAAAATAAAAGAGAAGAAATATAACATAGCAAAGAAGAGTGGGAAGCCAGAGGATTGGGACTCTTTTAAAGCGCAACAGAAGATGACTAAGAAGGCAAGACGGGGAGAAAAGATGAGGTACGAAGGTAAACTAGCCAATAATATAAAGGAGGATAGTAAAAGCTTTCTTAGTTATGTAAAGAGGAAAAAAATAGTCAAGGCAAATGTGGGTCCCTTGAAGACAGAAGCAGGGGAATTTATTATGGGGAACAAGGAAATGGCAGACGAGTTGAACCGGTACTTTGGATCTGTCTTCACTAAGGAAGATACAAGCAATATCCCAGATGTTCTAGTGGCAAGAGATCCTAGGGTGACGGAGGAACTGAAGGAAGTCCACATTAGGCAGGAAATGGTGTTGGGTCGACTGATGGAACTGAAGGCTGATAAATCCGCAGGGCCTGATGGTCTGCACCCCAGGGTACTTAAGGAGGTGGCGCTAGAAATTGTGGACGCATTGGTGATCTTTTTCCAATGTTCTATAGATTCAGGATCAGTTCCTGTGGATTGGAGGGTAGCTAATGTTATCCCACTTTTTAAGAAAGGAGGGAGAGAGAAAACGGGAAATTATAGACCAGTTAGTCTGACATCAGTGGTGGGGAAGATGCTGGAGTCGATTATAAAAGACGAAATTTTGGAGCCTTTGGATAGTAGTAACAGGATCGTTCCGAGTCAGCATGGATTTACGAAGGGGATATTATGCTTGACTAATCTCCTGGAATTCTTTGAGGATGTAGCTAGGAAAATTGACAGGGGAGGGCCGGTGGATGTGATGTACCTCAACTTTCAGAAAGCCTTCGACAAGGTCCCACATAGGAGATTAGTAGGCAAAATTAGAGCACATCGTGTTGGGGGTAGGGTACTGACATGGATAGAAAATTGGTTGACAGACAGAAAGCAAAGAGTGGGGATAAATGAGTCCCTTTCAGAATGGCAGGCAGTAACTAGTGGGGTACAGCAAGGCTCGGTTCTGGGACAGCAGCTATTTACAATATACATTAACGACGGATGAAGGGATTAAAAGTACCATTAGCAAATTTGCAGATGATACAAAGCTGGGTGGTAGTGTGAACTGTGAGGAAGATGCTATGAGGTTGCAGGGTGACTTGGACAGGTTGTGTGAGTGCGCGGATGCATGGCAGATGCAGTTTAATGTGGATAAGTGTGAGGTTATCCACTTTGGTGGTAAGAATAGGAAGGCACACTATTTTCTGAATGGTGTCAAGTTAGGAAAAGGGGACGTACAACGAGATCTGGGTGTCCTAGTGCATCAGTCACTCAAAGGAAGCATGCAGGTACAGAAGGCAGTGAAGAAAGCAAATGGAATGTTGGCCTTCATAACAAGAGGTGTTGAGTGTAGGAGCAAAGAGGTCCTTCTGCAGTTGTACAGGGCCCTAGTGAGACCGAACCTGGAGTACTGTGTGCAGTTTTGTTCTCCAAATTTGAGGAAAGATATTCTTGCTATTGAGGGTGTGCAGCGTAGGTTTACTAGGTTAATTCCCGGAATGGTGTGACTGTCATATGTTGAAAGACTAGAGCGACTAGGCTTGTATACACTGGAATTTAGAAGGATGAGAGGGGATCATATTGAAACATATAAGATTATTAAGGGGTTGGACACGTTAGAGGCAGGAAACATGTTCCCAATGTTGGGGGAGTCCAGAACCAGGGGCCACAGTTTAAGAATAAGGGTAGGCCATTTAGAACGGAGGTGAGGGAAATCTTTTTCAGTCAGAGAGTTGTAAATCTGTGGAATTCTCTGCCTCAGAAGGCAGTGGATGCCAGTTCTCTGGATGCATTCAAGTGAGAGCTAGATAGAGCTCTTAAGGATAGTGGAGTCAGGGGGTATGGGGGTAAGGCAGGAACGGGGTACTGATTGAGAATGATCAGCCATGATCACAATGAATGGAGGTTCTGGCTCGAAGGGCCGAATGGCCTCCTGCTGCACCTATTGTATATTGTCTATTGTTTTGTTGAACAGCCCAATATATTTATAACGCCCAGTTTATAACCAGCTGTTAAATATTTGCAGAGTTGGTGATGAAGCCAAACCACAGTCGGTGGTAGATGGTCACTTGCTGCTTGAAAAGTTTGAAACTCCTTTTTTGTACAACACAGTATTGGCAGAAGCACCTGATGCCATCAAGCAAGGTAAAGCTTATACCTTTTCCATTGTTCTTGTTTCTGACATCTTTAAGTAATGCGTAGATGCAAGCATTAATGGTATTTTGGACTGAAGGGAAATTGAAGATTTGATCTACCACCAAACACAGCTGCAGAAAAGCATCACAAAGTGGGAGAGTTGTGTCACACAGAAACAGGCCCTTTGACTCGACACGACCATGCCAATCAAGTTGCCCAACCGAGCTTGTCCCACTTGCCTGAGTCTGACACATAATCTTCCAGGTCTTTCTTATCCACGTACCCACCAAACTGTCTGTAAATGGTCGTCATTGTACCTCCCTCCACCATTTCCTCTGTCAGTTCGTTCCATACTTACAGAACGCATTGACTGAAAAAGCTGCTCCTTTTTACTGTTTCCACTCTCACCTTGAACTGATGCACTCTAGGTTTAGACTCTCCTACCATTGGCTAAAATACTGTGGCTATTCACCTTATCTGTGCACCTTATATAGATCTTATACACAACTCTTAAAGCACCCTGATGGGCTCCAAAGTCAAATGTCCCTGCCTGTCCAACGTCTCCCTTCAGACCTGATGAAATTGGCGTAAACCCTTTTGCACCCTCTCCAAATTACAAACAACCTCATTGTGTCAAACGCTGTATTGAATATCCTGACCAGTGAAAGCATGAGCGACAAACACATTCTTCACCTCCCTGCCCGTCACCGTTGCATCTTCCATGGCACTGTGTACCTGCACCCCGACATCTCTCCGTTCTATTATGCTCCCCGTTTACTGTGTATGTCCTGCCCTGGTTTGTCTCAGCAAAGTGCATCGCCTCACCTTCACATGAATAAATCCCACCTGCCGTTCCTGAGCCCATTGGCCCAGTTCACAGGGATCCCATTTACTCTCAGGTAACATACTTCACTCTCCACAATGTCACCAATTTTACTTCCATCTGCAAACTGACGAACCGTGCAGCCTACATACACACCCAATCGTGCATATAAATAAGGAACAACAGTGGGCTCTGTCTCCAGTCTGAAAAACAACCCTCTACCAACATCCTCTGCGACCTTCAGGTAATGTTGTGTTCCATCCGCTAGTTCACCCCGGATTCCATGAGATCCAACCTTCCAGAGCGGCCTCCCATGCGGTGTGTAGAAGTTGCATCTCTCGGAGGGGAGTGAATATCTGGCATGTTGTGCCCAGGGTGATGGTACAAAGCTGAGATGTTGGATACGTGCAATTTGACTACAAATAAATATTTGATAGATCGAAAATATAAGATTATGGGGAACTCACACAGAAGAGGAATTTGTGCCAGCTTAGATCAGCCACGATCACATTCAATGGAGGGACAAGCCTGAGGAGCAGATCCTAATCCTGCTCCCGTTTTCTTGTGTTCCTTTCCTCCTGTGTACCGATAAATTGACAGACTTGACACAGAGGGAATGCAGCAAAGATTAACAATACTTGTCCCTGGGACAATGAGTTTGCTGTGCGGGGTGAGATTGACTAGACCAGGCCTGTGTACTCGAGTGTTTGGGTGTATTAGAGGAGATCTCAGTGAAACACAGAGTTCTTACAGGGCTCAGTGGGCTGGATGCAGGGAGGATGGTTCCCCTATCAGAGGGGTCTGGAGAGCGGGCATTCTCTCAGAATGTGGGCTGCACCGTGTAGCACAGAGACAAGGAGACATTACTCCACGCAGAGACTGGGGAACGACCCTGCACCGATGGGTGAAGAGACTCAGTCATTCAGTGCTTTTGGAGCTGAGAGCGATGGTTGTACATTACAGAGTCTGGCCCGTCGGCCCATCGTGTCCATGACCGTCTTTTCCCCAGCTATACGAATCGATTTGCCCACATTCCATCGGCATTCTTCTGCACCTCACCTATTTAAGTACATCCAATACATTGAATATATCTCACTCCACCACCTCCTCTGCAGCATGTTCCAGATATCACCCACTCTCAGTGTAAATCTATATACTAAACCTCTCGTTTGTTTGTTTGTTCTGGAACTACAGCCAAAACGGTACACGATAGCATCACGATTTTAAGCCCACCTTACTCACCGTCATCCCTTTGGTGCCAATGGAAGAAGTTTCATTGAAATCGGTGTTATAATTTTTAAGTTATTCCACATTTTAAAGTTTAAATCTATCTCCTAGGGAGGTAGGGTAGAGGGAGGGAGAGAGGGGGGGGTGAGGGAGGGAGGGGGAGGAGAGGGTGCTGCACCAATGCAGAAGAGGTTTGGCCCAGCGGGTCCACTTGGTGTAGTAAAACCTAAATCTCTGATATACTTTAAAATTCTTTGCTCTCAATATAAAACTGCACTCTCGTGATTTGATATCCATGCATGCGAATAAGGTTTAGATAATTACCCTGCATCCTGCTGCAGACTTTGACAACCTTCCCCACGATCCACAATTTTTGCTTTCCTCCCCAAACTTACTAATCACACCTCCCACATTCACATCCAAGCTATGATCATATAACATAAACAGCAAAGGTTGCAGCGCCGATCTCTGCTGTGTTTGCCTGACCGTAGCAGCTGGAACAGTCCGTTGCTGGGGTGGTAGGGGTCCCTCATAATCTTGCTTGCTCTCGATCTACACCTCCTGATGTATAGGTCCTGCAGGGGGGCGAGTGTAGTTCCCATGGTGCGTTCTGCCGAACGCACTACTCTCTGCAGGGCCATCCTGTCCTGGGCAGAGCTGTTCCCAAACCAGACTGTAATTTTACCGGACAGGATGCTCTCTACAGCCCCAGAGTAGAAGCACAGAAGTATTCTCAGAGACACTCTGAATTTCCTCAGCTGTCTAAGGTGGTAAAGGCGCTGCTTTGCCTTACCCACCAGTGCTGCAATGTGCGTTGCCCATGTCAGATCCTCTGTGATGTGGACTCCCAAGTATTTAAAACTGCTCACCCTATCCACAGTAGACCAATTTATCTCCAGTGGCGTGTACGTCCTTGGATGTTGTGCCCTTCTAAAGTCCATAATCAGCTCTTTAGTTTTAGTGACATTCAAGAGGAGGCTATTGTTCCGACACCAGAGTGCCAGATCAGCCACCTCCTCCCGGTAGGCCTTCTCATCATTGTCGGAGATCCGGCCCACCACCACAGTGTCATCAGCAAACTTGATGATGGAGTTTGAGCTGAACCTGGCCCCACAGTCATGTGTGTACAGGGAGTACAGTAGGGGGCTAAGGACGCAACCCTGGGGGGATCCTATGTTCAGGGTGAGGGAGCTAGATGTGTGTTACCCCATCCTGACCACTTGGGGCCTGGCGGTGAGAAAGTCCAGGACCCAGGCACGCAGAGGGGTGCTAAGCCCCAGTTCCAGCAGCTTCTCTGCCAATCTACTGGGTCCAGTAAAACCTAAATCTCAGATATACTTTAAAATTCTTTGCTCTTAATATAAACCTGCACTCTCGTGATTTGATATTCCTGCATGCGAATAAGGTTTAGATAATTACCCTGCATCCTGCTGCAGACTTTGACAACCTTCCCCACTATCCACAAATTTTGCTTCCTCCCCAAACTTATTAATTACACCTTCCACATTCACATCCATGCCATGATCATATAACATAAACAGCAAAGGTTGCAGCGCCGATCACTGCTGCACACCACCAGCCACAGACCTCCAAGCAGAAAAATCATCCTTCTACCGCTACCTTCTCCCTCCAACCACCAAGCCACGTGGATCCATTTCACCAGCTCGCCTTGGATCCCACCTGCCTTCGTTTTCTGCACCAGCCGTGCACGCGGAACATTGTCAAGTCCCTCAGTGAAGTTCATATATTGGTTTACAATGAGATCAGTGTGTTAGTTGTACACACCCATCAAATCCACCCGTGAATCAGCTCTCTTTCATCGACCCCACACCCACAAGTCTCCACCCATTCTGTCCAACACCCGATCATTCAATCTCTGCTTCCATTCCATGGTCCAAGCCACCCCTCCCTCTCTCTCACCCTCCACTCATAGAAACAGGGGCTGTCATCTGGCCCCTCGTGTCTGCCCCCTTTGTGATCATGACGACACCACCACCCACCTCTACCTCCTCTATATACTCCTTAAATTAATGCTCACCTCAATATCCTCTTGCTCCGATCTGTCTCCATGTGTCTGTGCCCCCCCCTTTCGTTTCTCCTTCACCACCGCAATCTCGCAATCCTCCTCACCCTACGCATCCGTCCCCACCTCACGAAATTCCCCTCTCCATCCCTGGATTAAAAACTCTGGAGAGATGTCTGTTGTCCCCCCGATGTGGTTGTGGGTGAAACACCGGGCAGGGTTTCAGTTGTCCGCCCGCCTGAGCCTGAGGCCGAGCGGCCTCTCCCCCGGTCCCGGGGCCGCGCTGCCCGAGTCTCCCCCCGACCCCCGGGGACTCTCTGATTCTCTGCTTCTCCCCCCAGTCTCCGTCACCCTGGATGTGGAAACAGCGGGTCCGGGGCTCGAGGTGTCTGAGGATCGGAAGAGGGTGAGACTGACCCGGACCCGGAGGAGTCTCCCTGACATCAGGAAGAGGTTTACAGGCTGTCCGTGTGTGCTGGGATCGGAGGGGTTCACATCGGGGAGACATTACTGGGAGGTGGAGGTGGCGGGGAGTGAGCGCTGGAGTCTGGGAGTCGCCGCAGAGTCTGTGGAGAGGAAGGGATGGGTCACACTGACCCCGGAAACTGGAGTCTGGAGCATCGGGCGGGGGGGTGACACGTTTGTCGCATTCACCTCCCCTCCGTCCCGTCTCCCCGCCCGTCCCGTCCCCGGGAGGGTGGGAGTTTATCTCAGTTACGAGTCCGGGACAGTTTCATTTTACGACGCGGGCACCAAGTCCCATCTCCACACCTTCACTGGGAATAAATTCACGGAGAAACTTTATCCTTTCTTCGGGGCTTATTGGGATGTAGACAAGTGGCTGAGAATCTGCTCCGGTTCCGCTCCGGGTGTGTAAAAGGGTTGGGTCCCGGGACCGGCGTCAGGAGCGGGGCTCGGGGGCTGTGGGGCAGAAACCCGGTGGACAACAGGTCGGCGCTGAACGGCTCCCATTTAATCCCCAAACTGCAACACGACTTCCCAACTTCCATCCTCAATACTCTGACTGACGAAGGCCAATGTGCCAAAAGCCTTTTTGACCGCCTTATCTACCTGCGACTCGACCTTCGAGGAACCGTGCCGCCGAACCCCTAGATCCCTCTGCTCTACAACACTCCCCAGAGGACTACCGTTCACCGTGTGGGTCCCGCCCTCGTTTCGCGTCACAAAATGCAACACCTCATTACAACATCGCGGGCTCCGGTCTGCGACTCGCCGGCGCGCACATCACCCGCTGTGGCTCCGCTCACGTTTGTAACTCTTCACCTTTAGCTTGACGTTTAATAAAGTCTTTAAAAAAATAACCCGTGTTTGAGTTCTCTCCGCGTCCCCGCGTCACGGTACAGAGATCTCTTCAAACAGCAGACACGAGGATCCGTGGATACTTGGTTTACAAAAGGAAAAAGACACAGAGAGAGCTAGAGTAACTCCGCGGGTCAGGCAGCATCTGTGGAGAACGCGGATAGGTGACGTTTCACAGAGTGCTGGAGTAACTCAGCGGGTCAGGCAGCATCTGTGGAGAACATGGATAGGTGACGTTTCACAGAGTGCTGGAGTAACTCAGCGGGTCAGGCAGCATCTCTGCAGAAAATGGCACGGTGATGTTTTGGGTCGGGACCCATCTTCAGATTGAAATGAGTGGGGGGGGGGGGGGGGTGAAGCCGGAAGAGAGGAGGTGCAGGACAAAACCTGGAGGATAAAGGTGAAGGCGGAATTTGATAGGCAGACAGTTGGACAAAGACCAGAGTCGAAAAGACAGAAGGTGTGAAACGAGAAGATAAGGGTAGACACAAAATGCTGGAGTAACTCAGAGGGTCGGGCAGCATCTCTGTAGAGAAGGAACGGGTGACGTTTCGGGGCGATACACTTCTTCAGTCTCTCGCCCCCTCCCCTGACATCAGTTAAACCAGCATCTGCAGTTTTTTTTCCAATACGAGAAGATAATATTCACCTCTGCTCTCTTGCAATTGCAACTTTTGTCTTTTTATGTAGGAAGAAGGAACTGCGGAAACTGGTTGATACAGAAAAGGACATAAAACGACACACGGACACAAAATGATGGAGTAACAACGGGTCAGGCAGCATCTGTGGAGAACGTTCTCCAGAGTTGGTGCCTGTCCCGCTGAGTTACTCCAGCACTTTGTGTCCTCGTGTCTTTTAATGTTTAGTGTATAGTTTACAGTTTGAGAGCGGAAACGGGCCCATCAGCCCACCGTGTCCCCACCGATCAGAAATACACTAGTTCTATCCTACACGCCAGGGACAATTCAGGTTATGCCTGGGTTTGCTGAGCAAAACGCTGCAATAGCTGTGCGGACCACCTGCGCCCCCCTGCCGCGAGTAATGCAGAAACGGTGCGCCTAACGGGCTGACGATCGCCTCACGGGAGGGGGTACGGCGCGGTCCGAATGGACGAAGAAACATAAAGGACCGTGTCGGGCGCCCTCCCAGAGCAGCAGAGAACCCCGGCCTCGGACCGTGTCGGAAACGGTGCCGGGAGATCGACAACGGGTCACTACACGGCGGCGCACGTTGCTGTGTACTCGGGGTACGCCAGTGTGTACGCGGATACATGGCTCTGTGTGCATTATTCGGTAGTGTAATAAAATACCTCGGTACATAAAACTCTGTTGTCAGAATCCGGTGATCTATCAAACACACGACACCTCCTTCTACAATCATTCTGTAGAGGAATTGTAAGGGTAAAAAGACCCTAATGGGAGTCATCTACAGGACCCCAAACAGTAGCCTCGACATAGGGTGCAAGTTGAATCAGGAGCAAAAATTGGCAATTGGCCAATTGTGATTGGTGTGAGAGGGAAGGTTAATACCGAAGATAAAGTGTTGTATATAAATGCGCGAAGTATAAAAAATAAAGTGGATGAGCTTGAGGCTCAGTTAGACATTGGCAAGTATGATGTTGTGGGAATCACTGAGACGTGGCTACAAGAGGACCAGGGCTGGGAGCTGAATATTCAGGGGTACACAACGTATAGAAAAGACAGACAGGTGGGGAGAGGGGGTGGGGTTGCTCTGTTGGTAAGGAATTATATTCACTCCCTTGCAAGGAGTGACATAGAATCAGGAGATGTAGAATCAGTATGGATAGAGATGAGGAATTGTAAGGGTAAAAAGACCCTAATGGGAGTCATCTACAGGACCCCAAACAGTAGCCTCGACATAGGGTGCAAGTTGAATCAGGAGCTAAAATTGGCATGTCACAAATGTAATGCTACGGTTGTCATGGGAGATTTCAACATGAAGGTAGACTGGGAAAATCAGGTTGGTAATGGACCCCAGGAAACAGAGTTTGTGGAGTGCCTCCGAGATGGATTCTTAGAACAGCTTGTACTGGAGCCTACCAGGGAGAAGGCAATTCTGGATTTAGTGTTATGTAATGAACCTGACCTGATAAGGGGACTTGAGGTAAATGAGCCATTAGGAGGCAGTGACCACAATATGATAAGTTTTACTCTACAAATTGAGAGCGAGAAGGGGAAATTGGAGGTGTCGGTATTACAGTGTAGCAAAGGGGATTACAGAGGCCTGAGGCAGGAGCTGGCCAAAATTGACTGGAAGGAGGCCCTAGCAAGGAAGACTGTGGAACAGCAATGGCAGGTATTCCTGGGAATAATGCAGAAGTTGCAGGATCAATTTATCCCAAAGAGGAGGAATGATTCTAAGGGGAGTAAGAGGCACCCGTGGCTGACAAGGGAAGTCAAGGACAGCATAAAAATAAAAGGGAAGAAATATAACATAGCAAAGAAGAGTGGGAAGCCAGAAGATTGGAACTCTTTTAAAGAGCAACAGAAGATAACTAAAAAGGCAATACGGGGAGAAAAGATGAGGTACGAGGGTAAACTAGCCAATAATATAAAGGAGGACAGTAAAAGCTTTTTTAGGTATGTGAAGAGGAAAAAAATAGAAAGGAGGGAGAGAGAAAACGGGGAATTATAGACCAGTTAATCTGACATCAGTGGTGGGGAAGATGCTGGAGTCAATTATAAAAGACGAAATTGCGGAGCATTTGGATCGCAGTAACAGGATCGTTCCGAGTCAGCATGGATTTACGTACGGGAAATCGTGCTTGACTAATCTACTGGATTTTTTTGAGGGTGTAACTAGGAAAGTTGACAGGGGAGAGCCGGTGGATGTGGTGTACCTCGACTTTCAGAAAGCCTTCGACAAGGTCCCACATAGGAGATTGGTGGGCAAAATTAGAGCACATGGTATTGGAGGTAGGGTACTGACGTGGATAGAAAGTTGGTTGACAGACAGAAAGCAAAGAGTGGGGATAAATGGGTCCCTTTCAGAATGGCAGGCAGTAACTGGTGGGGTATCGCAAGGCTCGGTGTTGGGACCGCAGCTATTTACAATATACATCAATGACTTGGATGAAGGGATTAAAAGGGCCAATAGCAAATCTGCCGACGATACAAAGCCGGCTGGCAGTGTGAACTGTGAGGAACATGCTATGAGGTTGCAGGGTGATTTGGACATGTTTTGTGAGTGGGCGGATGCATGGCAGATGCAGTTTAATGTAGATAAGTGTGAGGTTATCCACTTTGGTGGTAAGAATAGGAAGGCAGATTATTATCTGAATGGTGTCAAGTTAGGAAAAGGGGACGTACGCCGTGATCTGGGCGTCCTTAGTTCATCAGTCACTGAAAGGAAGCATGCAGGTACAGCAGGCAGTGAAGAAAGCCAATGGAATGTTGGCCTTCATAACAAGTGGAGTTGAGTATAGGAGCAAAGAGGTCCTTCTGCAGTCTAGTGAGACCGTACCTGGAGTACCGTGTGAAGTTTTGGTCTCCATATTTGAGGAAGGATATTCTCGCTATTGAGGGCGTGCGGCGTAGGTTTACTAGGTTAATTCCCGGAATGGCGGGACTGTCTTATGTTGAAAGACTGGAGCGACTAGGTTTTTATACACTGGAATTTAGAAGGATGAGAGGGGATCTTCTCGAAACGTATAAGATTATTAAGGGATCGGACACGTTAGAGGCAGGAAACATGTTCCCAATGTTGGGGGAGTCCAGAACCACAGGCCACAGTTTCAGAATAAGGGGTAGGCCATTTCGAACAGAGATGAGGAAAAACTTTTTTCGGCAGAAAGTTGTGAATCTGTGGAATTCTCTGCCTCAGAAGGCAGTGGAGGCCAGTTCTCTGAATACATTCAAGAGAGAGCTAGATAGAGCTCTTAAGGATAGCGGAGTCAGGGGGTATGGTGAGAAAGCAGGAACGGGGTACTGATTGAGAATGATCAGCCATGATCACATTGAATGTGTGGGATTCTCCCACCGTGTGGTGATCCGCTGCACTGCAGGTCCACCTAATAATTAATAATTAATTAATTAATAATCCTCGTGTAGGAAAATAATTGCAGATGCTGGTATAAATCGAAGGTATCACAGAAGAGCTGGAATAACTCAGCGGGTCGGGCAGCATCTGTGGAGAACATGGATAGGTGACGTTTCACAGATTGCCGGAGTAACTCGGCGGGTCGGGCGGCATCTGTGGAAAGAGGAAATGGGTGACTTTTCGGGTCGAGACCCTTCCGAAGAAGGGTCCGAAGGGTTCAGTCTGAAGGTCTCGACCCGAAACGTCACCCATTCCCTTTCTCCTAGATGCTGCCTGACCCGCTGAGTTACTCCAGCATTTTGTGATTCCTTCGATTTGTACCAGCATCTGCAGTTTTTTTCCTACACTACGAATGTGTTACACAGACAACAGGTGCAGGAGGAGGCAATTTGGCCCTTCGAGCTTGTACGCACCGCCACTCATTGTGATCGCGGCTGATCGTCCACAATCAGTAACCCGTGCCTGCCTTCTCCCCGTATCCCTTGATTCCACTGGCCCCTAGAGCTCTATCTAACTCTCTCTTAAATCCATCCAGTGAATCGGCCTCCACTGCCCTCTGTGGCAGAGAATCCCACACATTCACAACTGGAAACGTTCCTCCTCACCTCAGTTTTAAACGGCTCCCCTTTATTCTTAGACTGTGTGGCCCCTGGTTCTGCACTCCCCCAACATTGGGAACATGTTTCCTGCATCTAGCTTGTCCAGTCCTTTCATAATTTTACACGTCTGTACAAGATCCCCCTCTCATCCTTCTAAACTCCAGTGAATACAAGCCCAGTCTTTCCAATCTTTCCTCATACGACAGTCCCGCCATCCCGGGGATTAACCTGGTGAACCTACGCTGCACTGCCTCAATAGCAAGGACGTCCTTCCTCAAATTTGGAGACGAAATCTGCACACAGTTCTCCAAGTGCGGTCTCACCAGGGCCCTGTACAACTGCAGAAGGACCTCTTTGCTCCTAAACTCAACTCCTCTCGTTACGAAGGCCAATATTCCACCAGCGTACGACAAGGTTAGTTTGAGTGAAACAATTTCTCGTTGAGTTATTAGTTTATTCAATGGTTTGTTTTCATATCCCGTGTGTAGAGTGAATAATTAGCTGTAGGATCAGTCTGTTTATCCGTTGTTGGTGATTCTCCAGCAAGGCCGCCTGGCCCTTGGGCCTTCACGGAGTTCCTAGGCCCTGTGGAGCCTGCAAAACTAGGCCCAGTTCAGAGCCCGGGCCTTGGTTAGTCTGTAAGTCATCAGGAGCCTTGAAAATGGGCCGCGTTCAAGCCTGGGGCATGACTAGTCCTTGGGAGTGTGGAAACCATGCCGTGGTTTGAGCCTGTGGCTCGATTAGTTCAGGAAATATCGAATGGGCCTCCGAACTAGTGTAGATGGGGCATGCTGGTCGGTGTGAGCGGGTGGGACTAGTGTAGATGGGGCATGTTGGTCGGTGTGGGCGGGTGGGACTAGTGTAGATGGGGCATGTTGGTCGGTGTGGGCGGGTGGGACTAGTGTAGATGGGGCATGTTGGTCGGTGTGGGCGGGTGGGACTAGTGTAGATGGGACATGTTGGTCGGTGTGGGCGGGTGGGACTAGTGTAGATGGGGCATGTTGGTCGGTGTGGGCGGGTGGGACTAGTGTAGATGGGGCATGTTGGTCGGTGTGGGCCGGTGGGACTAGTGTAGATGGGGCATGTTGCTCGGTGTGGGCAGGTGGGACTAGTGTAGATGGGGCATGTTGGCCGGTGTGGGCAGATGGGACTAGTGTAGATGGGGCATGTTGGTCGGTGTGGGCGGGTGGGACTAGTGTAGATGGGCCATGTTGGCTGGTGTGGGCGGGTGGGACTAGTGTAGATGGGATATGTTGGTCGGTGTGGGCGGGTGGGACTAGTGTAGATGGGGCATGTTGGTCGGTGTGGGCGGGTGGGACTAGTGTAGATGGGGCATGTTGGTCGGAGTGGGCGGGTGGGACTATTGTAGATGGGGCATGTTGGTCGGTGTGGGCGAGTGGGACTAGTGTAGATGGGGCATGTTGGTCGGTGTGGGCGGGTGGGATTAGTGTAGATGGGGCATGTTGGTCGGCGTGGGCCGGTGGGACTAATGTAGATGGGGCATGTTAGTCGGCGTGGGCAGGCGAGACTAGTGTAGATGGGGCATGTTGGTCGGTGTGGGCGGGTGGGACTAGTGTAGATGGGGCATGTTGGTCGGTGTGGGCGGGTGGGACTAGTGTAGATGGGGCATTTTGGTCGGTGTGGGCAGGTGGGACTAGTGTAGATGGGGCATGTTGTTCGGTGTGGGACTAGTGTAGATGGGGCTTGTTGGTCGGTGTGGGCGGGTGGGACTAGTGGAGATGGGGCATGTTGGCCGGTGTGGTCGAGGTGGGACTAGTTTAGATGGGGCATGTTGGTCGGTGTGGGCGGGTTGGACTAGTGTAGAAGGCGCATGTTGGTCGGCGTGGGACGAGTTTAGATGGGGCATATTGGTCGGTGTGGGCGGGTGGGACTAGTGTAGATGGGGCATGTTGGTCGGTGTGGGCGGGTGGGACTAGTGTAGATGGGACATGTTGGTCGGTGTGGGCTGGTGGGACTAGTGTAGATGGGCATGTTGGTCGGTGTGGGCGGGTGGCACTAGTGTAGATGGGGCATGTTGGTCGGTGTGGGCGGGTGGGACTAGTGTAGATGGGGCATGTTGGTCGGTGTGGGCTGGTGGGACTAGTGTAGATGGGGCATGTTGGTCGGTGTGGGCGGGTGGGACTAGTGTAGATGGGGCATGTTGGTCGGTGTGGGCTGGTGGGACTAGTGTAGATGGGGCATGTTGGCCGGTGTGGGCGGGTGGGACTAGTGTAGATGGGGCATGTTGGTCGGTGTGGGCGGTTGGGACTAGTGCAGATGGGGCATGTTGGTCGGTGTGGGCGGGTGGGACTATTGTAGATGTGACATGTTGGTCGGTGTGGGCGGGTGGGACTAGTGTAGATGGGGCATGTTGGTCGGCGTGGGCAGGTGAGACTCGTGTAGATGGGGCATGTTGGTCGGTGTGGGCGGGTGGGACTAGTGTAGATGGGGCATGTTGGTCGGTGTGGGTGGGTGGGACTAGTGTAGATGGTGCATGTTGGTCGGTGTCGGCGGGAGGGACTAGTGTAGATGGGGCATGTTGGTCGGTGTGGGCGGGTGGGACTAGTGTAGATGGGGCATGTTGGTCGGTGTGGGCGGGTGGGACTAGTGTAGATGGGGCATGTTGGTCGGTGTGGGCGGGTGGGACTAGTGTAGATGGGGCATTTTGGTCGGTGTGGGCAGGTGGGACTAGTGTAGATGGGGCATGTTGGTCGGTGTGGGACTAGTGTAGATGGGGCTTGTTGGTCGGTGTGGGACTAGTGTAGATGGGGCATGTTGGTCGGTGTGGGCGGGTGGGACTAGTGTAGATGGGGCATGTTGGTCGGTGTGGGCTGGTGGGACTAGTGTAGATGGGGCATGTTGGACGGTGTGGGCGGGTGGCACTAGTGAAGATGGGGCATGTTGGTCGGTGTGGGGGCTGGGAATAGTGTAAATGGGGCATGTTGGTCTGTGTGGGCTGGTGGGACTAGTGTAGATGGGGCATGTTGGTCGGTGTGGGCGGGTGGGACTAGTGTAGATGGGGCATGTTGGTCGGTGTGGGCTGGTGGGACTAGTGTAGATGGGCATGTTGGCCGGTGTGGGCGGGTGGGACTAGTGTAGATGGGGCATGTTGGTCGGTGTGGGCGTGTGGGACTAGTTCAGATGGGGCATGTTGTTCGGTGTGGGCGGGTGGGACTAGTGTAGATGGGGCATGTTGGTCGGTGCTCCATTCGCTGTAAGGCAGCAACTCTACCGCTGCGCTACCGTGCCGCCACTGGACTGGAGCCAAACAGGGAGAAGGCAATTCTGGATTTAGTGTGGTGTAATGAACCTGATCTGATAAGGGGACTCGAGGTAAAAGAGGCATTAGGAGGCAGTGATCACAATATGATAAGTTATACTCTACTAATTGAGAGGGAGAAGGGAAAATCACAAGTATCAGTATTACAGTGTAGCAAAGGGGATTACAGAGGCATGAGGCAGGAGCTGGCCAAAATTGACTGGAAGGAGGCCCTAGCAGGGAAGACTGTGGAACAGCAATGGCAGGTATTCCTGGGAATAATGCAGAAGTTGGAGGATCAATTTATCCTAAAGAGGAGGAAAGATTCTAAGGGGAGTAATATGTCAAGGTAAGTCAAGGACAGCATAAAAATAAAAGAGAAGAAATATAACATAGCAAAGAAGAGTGGGAAGCCAGAGGATTGGGACTCTTTTAAAGCGCAACAGAAGATGACTAAGAAGGCAAGACGGGGAGAAAAGATGAGGTACGAAGGTAAACTAGCCAATAATATAAAGGAGGATAGTAAAAGCTTTCTTAGTTATGTAAAGAGGAAAAAAATAGTCAAGGCAAATGTGGGTCCCTTGAAGACAGAAGCAGGGGAATTTATTATGGGGAACAAGGAAATGGCAGACGAGTTGAACCGGTACTTTGGATCTGTCTTCACTAAGGAAGATACAAGCAATATCCCAGATGTTCTAGTGGCAAGAGATCCTAGGGTGACGGAGGAACTGAAGGAAGTCCACATTAGGCAGGAAATTGTGTTGGGTCGACTGATGGGACTGAAGGCTGATAAATCCGCAGGGCCTGATGGTCTGCACCCCAGGGTACTTAAGGAGGTGGCGCTAGAAATTGTGGACGCATTGGTGATCTTTTTCCAATGTTCTATAGATTCAGGATCAGTTCCTGTGGATTGGAGGGTAGCTAATGTTATCCCACTTTTTAAGAAAGGAGGGAGAGAGAAAACGGGAAATTATAGACCAGTTAGTCTGACATCAGTGGTGGGGAAAATGCTGGAGTCGATTATAAAAGACGAAATTGTGGAGCCTTTGGATAGTAGTAACAGGATCGTTCCGAGTCAGCATGGATTTACGAAGGGGATATTATGCTTGACTAATCTCCTGGAATTCTTTGAGGATGTAGCTAGGAAAATTGACAGGGGAGGGCCGGTGGATGTGGTGTACCTCAACTTTCAGAAAGCCTTCGACAAGGTCCCACATAGGAGATTAGTAGGCAAAATTAGAGCACATCGTGTTGGGGGTAGGGTACTGACATGGATAGAAAATTGGTTGACAGACAGAAAGCAAAGAGTGGGGATAAATGAGTCCCTTTCAGAATGGCAGGCAGTAACTAGTGGGGTACAGCAAGGCTCGGTTCTGGGACAGCAGCTATTTACAATATACATTAACGACGGATGAAGGGATTAAAAGTACCATTAGCAAATTTGCAGATGATACAAAGCTGGGTGGTAGTGTGAACTGTGAGGAAGATGCTATGAGGTTGCAGGGTGACTTGGACAGGTTGTGTGAGTGCGCGGATGCATGGCAGATGCAGATTAATGTGGATAAGTGTGAGGTTATCCACTTTGGTGGTAACAATAGGAAGGCACACTATTTTCTGAATGGTGTCAAGTTAGGAAAAGGGGACGTACAACGAGATCTGGGTGTCCTAGTGCATCAGTCACTCAAAGGAAGCATGCAGGTACAGAAGGCAGTGAAGAAAGCAAATGGAATGTTGGCCTTCATAACAAGAGGTGTTGAGTGTAGGAGCAAAGAGGTCCTTCTGCAGTTGTACAGGGCCCTAGTGAGACCGAACCTGGAGTACTGTGTGCAGTTTTGTTCTCCAAATTTGAGGAAAGATATTCTTGCTATTGAGGGTGTGCAGCGTAGGTTTACTAGGTTAATTCCCGGAATGGTGTGACTGTCATATGTTGAAAGACTAGAGCGACTAGGCTTGTATACACTGGAATTTAGAAGGATGAGAGGGGATCATATTGAAACATATAAGATTATTAAGGGGTTGGACACGTTAGAGGCAGGAAACATGTTCCCAATGTTGGGGGAGTCCAGAACCAGGGGCCACAGTTTAAGAATAAGGGTAGGCCATTTAGAACGGAGGTGAGGGAAATCTTTTTCAGTCAGAGAGTTGTAAATCTGTGGAATTCTCTGCCTCAGAAGGCAGTGGATGCCAGTTCTCTGGATGCATTCAAGTGAGAGCTAGATAGAGCTCTTAAGGATAGTGGAGTCAGGGGGTATGGGGGTAAGGCAGGAACGGGGTACTGATTGAGAATGATCAGCCATGATCACAATGAATGGAGGTTCTGGCTCGAAGGGCCGAATGGCCTCCTGCTGCACCTATTGTATATTGTCTATTGTTTTGTTGAACAGCCCAATATATTTATAACGCCCAGTTTATAACCAGCTGTTAAATATTTGCAGAGTTGGTGATGAAGCCAAACCACAGTCGGTGGTAGATGGTCACTTGCTGCTTGAAAAGTTTGAAACTCCTTTTTTGTACAACACAGTATTGGCAGAAGCACCTGATGCCATCAAGCAAGGTAAAGCTTATACCTTTTCCATTGTTCTTGTTTCTGACATCTTTAAGTAATGCGTAGATGCAAGCATTAATGGTATTTTGGACTGAAGGGAAATTGAAGATTTGATCTACCACCAAACACAGCTGCAGAAAAGCATCACAAAGTGGGAGAGTTGTGTCACACAGAAACAGGCCCTTTGACTCGACACGACCATGCCAATCAAGTTGCCCAACCGAGCTTGTCCCACTTGCCTGAGTCTGACACATAATCTTCCAGGTCTTTCTTATCCACGTACCCACCAAACTGTCTGTAAATGGTCGTCATTGTACCTCCCTCCACCATTTCCTCTGTCAGTTCGTTCCATACTTACAGAACGCATTGACTGAAAAAGCTGCTCCTTTTTACTGTTTCCACTCTCACCTTGAACTGATGCACTCTAGGTTTAGACTCTCCTACCATTGGCTAAAATACTGTGGCTATTCACCTTATCTGTGCACCTTATATAGATCTTATACACAACTCTTAAAGCACCCTGATGGGCTCCAAAGTCAAATGTCCCTGCCTGTCCAACGTCTCCCTTCAGACCTGATGAAATTGGCGTAAACCCTTTTGCACCCTCTCCAAATTACAAACAACCTCATTGTGTCAAACGCTGTATTGAATATCCTGACCAGTGAAAGCATGAGCGACAAACACATTCTTCACCTCCCTGCCCGTCACCGTTGCATCTTCCATGGCACTGTGTACCTGCACCCCGACATCTCTCCGTTCTATTATGCTCCCCGTTTACTGTGTATGTCCTGCCCTGGTTTGTCTCAGCAAAGTGCATCGCCTCACCTTCACATGAATAAATCCCACCTGCCGTTCCTGAGCCCATTGGCCCAGTTCACAGGGATCCCATTTACTCTCAGGTAACATACTTCACTCTCCACAATGTCACCAATTTTACTTCCATCTGCAAACTGACGAACCGTGCAGCCTACATACACACCCAATCGTGCATATAAATAAGGAACAACAGTGGGCTCTGTCTCCAGTCTGAAAAACAACCCTCTACCAACATCCTCTGCGACCTTCAGGTAATGTTGTGTTCCATCCGCTAGTTCACCCCGGATTCCATGAGATCCAACCTTCCAGAGCGGCCTCCCATGCGGTGTGTAGAAGTTGCATCTCTCGGAGGGGAGTGAATATCTGGCATGTTGTGCCCAGGGTGATGGTACAAAGCTGAGATGTTGGATACGTGCAATTTGACTACAAATAAATATTTGATAGATCGAAAATATAAGATTATGGGGAACTCACACAGAAGAGGAATTTGTGCCAGCTTAGATCAGCCACGATCACATTCAATGGAGGGACAAGCCTGAGGAGCAGATCCTAATCCTGCTCCCGTTTTCTTGTGTTCCTTTCCTCCTGTGTACCGATAAATTGACAGACTTGACACAGAGGGAATGCAGCAAAGATTAACAATACTTGTCCCTGGGACAATGAGTTTGCTGTGCGGGGTGAGATTGACTAGACCAGGCCTGTGTACTCGAGTGTTTGGGTGTATTAGAGGAGATCTCAGTGAAACACAGAGTTCTTACAGGGCTCAGTGGGCTGGATGCAGGGAGGATGGTTCCCCTATCAGAGGGGTCTGGAGAGCGGGCATTCTCTCAGAATGTGGGCTGCACCGCGTAGCACAGAGACAAGGAGACGTTACTCCACGCAGAGACTGGGGAACGACCCTGCACCGATGGGTGAAGAGACTCAGTCATTCAGTGCTTTTGGAGCTGAGAGCGATGGTTGTACATTACAGAGTCTGGCCCGTCGGCCCATCGTGTCCATTACCGTCTTTTCCCCAGCTTTACGAATCGATTTGCCCACATTCCATCGGCATTCTTCTGCACCTCACCTATTTAAGTACATCCAATACATTGAATATATCTCACTCCACCACCTCCTCTGCAGCATGTTCCAGATATCACCCACTCTCAGTGTAAATCTATATCCTAAACCTCTCGTTTGTTTGTTTGTTCTGGAACTACAGCCAAAACGGTACACGATAGCATCACGATTTTAAGCCCACCTTACTCACCGTCATCCCTTTGGTGCCAATGGAAGAAGTTTCATTGAAATCGGTGTTATAATTTTTAAGTTATTCCACATTTTAAAGTTTAAATCTATCTCCTAGGGAGGTAGGGTAGAGGGAGGGAGAGAGGGGGGGGGGTGAGGGAGGGAGGGGGAGGAGAGGGTGCTGCACCAATGCAGAAGAGGTTTGGCCCAGCGGGTCCACTTGGTGTAGTAAAACCTAAATCTCTGATATACTTTAAAATTCTTTGCTCTCAATATAAAACTGCACTCTCGTGATTTGATATCCATGCATGCGAATAAGGTTTAGATAATTACCCTGCATCCTGCTGCACACTTTGACAACCTTCCCCACGATCCACAATTTTTGCTTTCCTCCCCAAACTTACTAATCACACCTCCCACATTCACATCCAAGCTATGATCATATAACATAAACAGCAAAGGTTGCAGCGCCGATCTCTGCTGTGTTTGCCTGACCGTAGCAGCTGGAACAGTCCGTTGCTGGGGTGGTAGGGGTCCCTCATAATCTTGCTTGCTCTCGATCTACACCTCCTGATGTATAGGTCCTGCAGGGGGGCGAGTGTAGTTCCCATGGTGCGTTCTGCCGAACGCACTACTCTCTGCAGGGCCATCCTGTCCTGGGCAGAGCTGTTCCCAAACCAGACTGTAATTTTACCGGACAGGATGCTCTCTACAGCCCCAGAGTAGAAGCACAGAAGTATTCTCAGAGACACTCTGAATTTCCTCAGCTGTCTAAGGTGGTAAAGGCGCTGCTTTGCCTTACCCACCAGTGCTGCAATGTGCGTTGCCCATGTCAGATCCTCTGTGATGTGGACTCCCAAGTATTTAAAACTGCTCACCCTATCCACAGTAGACCAATTTATCTCCAGTGGCGTGTACGTCCTTGGATGTTGTGCCCTTCTAAAGTCCATAATCAGCTCTTTAGTTTTAGTGACATTCAAGAGGAGGCTATTGTTCCGACACCAGAGTGCCAGATCAGCCACCTCCTCCCGGTAGGCCTTCTCATCATTGTCGGAGATCCGGCCCACCACCACAGTGTCATCAGCAAACTTGATGATGGAGTTTGAGCTGAACCTGGCCCCACAGTCATGTGTGTACAGGGAGTACAGTAGGGGGCTAAGGACGCAACCCTGGGGGGATCCTATGTTCAGGGTGAGGGAGCTAGATGTGTGTTACCCCATCCTGACCACTTGGGGCCTGGCGGTGAGAAAGTCCAGGACCCAGGCACGCAGAGGGGTGCTAAGCCCCAGTTCCAGCAGCTTCTCTGCCAATCTACTGGGTCCAGTAAAACCTAAATCTCAGATATACTTTAAAATTCTTTGCTCTTAATATAAACCTGCACTCTCGTGATTTGATATTCCTGCATGCGAATAAGGTTTAGATAATTACCCTGCATCCTGCTGCAGACTTTGACAACCTTCCCCACTATCCACAAATTTTGCTTCCTCCCCAAACTTATTAATTACACCTTCCACATTCACATCCATGCCATGATCATATAACATAAACAGCAAAGGTTGCAGCGCCGATCACTGCTGCACACCACCAGCCACAGACCTCCAAGCAGAAAAATCATCCTTCTACCGCTACCTTCTCCCTCCAACCACCAAGCCACGTGGATCCATTTCACCAGCTCGCCTTGGATCCCACCTGCCTTCGTTTTCTGCACCAGCCGTGCACGCGGAACATTGTCAAGTCCCTCAGTGAAGTTCATATATTGGTTTACAATGAGATCAGTGTGTTAGTTGTACACACCCATCAAATCCACCCGTGAATCAGCTCTCTTTCATCGACCCCACACCCACAAGTCTCCACCCATTCTGCCCAACACCCGATCATTCAATCTCTGCTTCCATTCCATGGTCCAAGCCACCCCTCCCTCTCTCTCACCCTCCACTCATAGAAACAGGGGCTGTCATCTGGCCCCTCGTGTCTGCCCCCTTTGTGATCATGACGACACCACCACCCACCTCTACCTCCTCTATATACTCCTTAAATTAATGCTAACCTCAATATCCTCTTGCTCCGATCTGTCTCCATGTGTCTGTGCCCCCCCTTTCGTTTCTCCTTCACCACCGCAATCTCGCAATCCTCCTCACCCTCCGCATCCGTCCCCACCTCACGAAATTCCCCTCTCCATCCCTGGATTAAAAACTCTGGAGAGATGTCTGTTGTCCCCCCGATGTGGTTGTGGGTGAAACACCGGGCAGGGTTTCAGTTGTCCGCCCGCCTGAGCCTGAGGCCGAGCGGCCTCTCCCCCGGTCCCGGGGCCGCGCTGCCCGAGTCTCCCCCCGACCCCCGGGGACTCTCTGATTCTCTGCTTCTCCCCCCAGTCTCCGTCACCCTGGATGTGGAAACAGCGGGTCCGGGGCTCGAGGTGTCTGAGGATCGGAAGAGGGTGAGACTGACCCGGACCCGGAGGAGTCTCCCTGACATCGGGAAGAGGTTTACAGGCTGTCCGTGTGTGCTGGGATCGGAGGGGTTCACATCGGGGAGACATTACTGGGAGGTGGAGGTGGCGGGGAGTGAGCGCTGGAGTCTGGGAGTCGCCGCAGAGTCTGTGGAGAGGAAGGGATGGGTCACACTGACCCCGGAAACTGGAGTCTGGAGCACCGGGCGGGGGGGTGACACGTTTGTCGCATTCACCTCCCCTCCGTCCCGTCTCCCCGCCCGTCCCGTCCCCGGGAGGGTGGGAGTTTATCTCAATTACGAGTCCGGGACAGTTTCATTTTACGACGCGGGCACCAAGTCCCATCTCCACACCTTCACTGGGAATAAATTCACGGAGAAACTTTATCCTTTCTTCGGGGCTTATTGGGATGTAGACAAGTGGCTGAGAATCTGCTCCGGTTCCGCTCCGGGTGTGTAAAAGGGTTGGGTCCCGGGACCGGCGTCAGGAGCGGGGCTCGGGGGCTGTGGGGCAGAAACCCGGTGGACAACAGGTCGGCGCTGAACGGCTCCCATTTAATCCCCAAACTGCAACACGACTTCCCAACTTCCATCCTCAATACTCTGACTGACGAAGGCCAATGTGCCAAAAGCCTTTTTGACCGCCTTATCTACCTGCGACTCGACCTTCGAGGAACCGTGCCGCCGAACCCCTAGATCCCTCTGCTCTACAACACTCCCCAGAGGACTACCGTTCACCGTGTGGGTCCCGCCCTCGTTTCGCGTCACAAAATGCAACACCTCATTACAACATCGCGGGCTCCGGTCTGCGACTCGCCGGCGCGCACATCACCCGCTGTGGCTCCGCTCACGTTTGTAACTCTTCACCTTTAGCTTGACGTTTAATAAAGTCTTTAAAAAAATAACCCGTGTTTGAGTTCTCTCCGCGTCCCCGCGTCACGGTACAGAGATCTCTTCAAACAGCAGACACGAGGATCCGTGGATACTTGGTTTACAAAAGGAAAAAGACACAGAGAGAGCTAGAGTAACTCCGCGGGTCAGGCAGCATCTGTGGAGAACGCGGATAGGTGACGTTTCACAGAGTGCTGGAGTAACTCAGCGGGTCAGGCAGCATCTGTGGAGAACATGGATAGGTGACGTTTCACAGAGTGCTGGAGTAACTCAGCGGGTCAGGCAGCATCTCTGCAGAAAATGGCACGGTGATGTTTTGGGTCGGGACCCATCTTCAGATTGAAATGAGTGGGGGGGGGGGTGAAGCCGGAAGAGAGGAGGTGCAGGACAAAACCTGGAGGATAAAGGTGAAGGCGGAATTTGATAGGCAGACAGTTGGACAAAGACCAGAGTCGAAAAGACAGAAGGTGTGAAACGAGAAGATAAGGGTAGACACAAAATGCTGGAGTAACTCAGAGGGTCGGGCAGCATCTCTGTAGAGAAGGAACGGGTGACGTTTCGGGGCGATACACTTCTTCAGTCTCTCGCCCCCTCCCCTGACATCAGTTAAACCAGCATCTGCAGTTTTTTTTCCAATACGAGAAGATAATATTCACCTCTGCTCTCTTGCAATTGCAACTTTTGTCTTTTTATGTAGGAAGAAGGAACTGCGGAAACTGGTTGATACAGAAAAGGACATAAAACGACACACGGACACAAAATGATGGAGTAACAACGGGTCAGGCAGCATCTGTGGAGAACGTTCTCCAGAGTTGGTGCCTGTCCCGCTGAGTTACTCCAGCACTTTGTGTCCTCGTGTCTTTTAATGTTTAGTGTATAGTTTACAGTTTGAGAGCGGAAACGGGCCCATCAGCCCACCGTGTCCCCACCGATCAGAAATACACTAGTTCTATCCTACACGCCAGGGACAATTCAGGTTATGCCTGGGTTTGCTGAGCAAAACGCTGCAATAGCTGTGCGGACCACCTGCGCCCCCCTGCCGCGAGTAATGCAGAAACGGTGCGCCTAACGGGCTGACGATCGCCTCACGGGAGGGGGTACGGCGCGGTCCGAATGGACGAAGAAACATAAAGGACCGTGTCGGGCGCCCTCCCAGAGCAGCAGAGAACCCCGGCCTCGGACCGTGTCGGAAACGGTGCCGGGAGATCGACAACGGGTCACTACACGGCGGCGCACGTTGCTGTGTACTCGGGGTACGCCAGTGTGTACGCGGATACATGGCTCTGTGTGCATTATTCGGTAGTGTAATAAAATACCTCGGTACATAAAACTCTGTTGTCAGAATCCGGTGATCTATCAAACACACGACACCTCCTTCTACAATCATTCTGTAGAGGAATTGTAAGGGTAAAAAGACCCTAATGGGAGTCATCTACAGGACCCCAAACAGTAGCCTCGACATAGGGTGCAAGTTGAATCAGGAGCAAAAATTGGCAATTGGCCAATTGTGATTGGTGTGAGAGGGAAGGTTAATACCGAAGATAAAGTGTTGTATATAAATGCGCGAAGTATAAAAAATAAAGTGGATGAGCTTGAGGCTCAGTTAGACATTGGCAAGTATGATGTTGTGGGAATCACTGAGACGTGGCTACAAGAGGACCAGGGCTGGGAGCTGAATATTCAGGGGTACACAACGTATAGAAAAGACAGACAGGTGGGGAGAGGGGGTGGGGTTGCTCTGTTGGTAAGGAATTATATTCACTCCCTTGCAAGGAGTGACATAGAATCAGGAGATGTAGAATCAGTATGGATAGAGATGAGGAATTGTAAGGGTAAAAAGACCCTAATGGGAGTCATCTACAGGACCCCAAACAGTAGCCTCGACATAGGGTGCAAGTTGAATCAGGAGCTAAAATTGGCATGTCACAAATGTAATGCTACGGTTGTCATGGGAGATTTCAACATGAAGGTAGACTGGAAAATCAGGTTGGTAATGGACCCCAGGAAACAGAGTTTGTGGAGTGCCTCCGAGATGGATTCTTAGAACAGCTTGTACTGGAGCCTACCAGGGAGAAGGCAATTCTGGATTTAGTGTTATGTAATGAACCTGACCTGATAAGGGGACTTGAGGTAAATGAGCCATTAGGAGGCAGTGACCACAATATGATAAGTTTAACTCTACAAATTGAGAGCGAGAAGGGGAAATTGGAGGTGTCGGTATTACAGTGTAGCAAAGGGGATTACAGAGGCCTGAGGCAGGAGCTGGCCAAAATTGACTGGAAGGAGGCCCTAGCAAGGAAGACTGTGGAACAGCAATGGCAGGTATTCCTGGGAATAATGCAGAAGTTGCAGGATCAATTTATCCCAAAGAGGAGGAATGATTCTAAGGGGAGTAAGATGCACCCGTGGCTGACAAGGGAAGTCAAGGACAGCATAAAAATAAAAGGGAAGAAATATAACATAGCAAAGAAGAGTGGGAAGCCAGAAGATTGGAACTCTTTTAAAGAGCAACAGAAGATAACTAAAAAGGCAATACGGGGAGAAAAGATGAGGTACGAGGGTAAACTAGCCAATAATATAAAGGAGGACAGTGAAAGCTTTTTTAGGTATGTGAAGAGGAAAAAAATAGTCAAGGCAAATGTGGGTCCCTTGAAGACAGAAGCAGGGGAATTTATTATGGGGAACAAGGAAATGGCAGACGAGTTGAACCGGTACTTTGGATCAGTCTTCACCAAGGAGGATACAAACAATCTCCCAGATGTTCTAGTGGCCAGATATCCTAGGGTGACAGAGGAACAGGAGGAAATCCACATTGGGCAGGAAAAAGTTTTGGGTAAACTGATGGGACTCGAGGGTGATAAATCCCCAGGGCCTGATGGTCTGCATCCCAGGGTGCTTAAGGAGGTGGCTCTAGAAATTGTGGACGCATTAGTGATAATTTTCCAATATTCTATAGATTCCGGGTCAGTTCCTGTGGATCGGAGGGTAGCTAATGTTATCCCACTTTTCAAGAAAGGAGGGAGAGAGAAAACGGGGAATTATAGACCAGTTAATCTGACATCAGTGGTGGGGAAGATGCTGGAGTCAATTATAAAAGACGAAATTGCGGAGCATTTGGATCGCAGTAACAGGATCGTTCCGAGTCAGCATGGATTTACGTACGGGAAATCGTGCTTGACTAATCTACTGGATTTTTTTGAGGGTGTAACTAGGAAAGTTGACAGGGGAGAGCCGGTGGATGTGGTGTACCTCGACTTTCAGAAAGCCTTCGACAAGGTCCCACATAGGAGATTGGTGGGCAAAATTAGAGCACATGGTATTGGAGGTAGGGTACTGACGTGGATAGAAAGTTGGTTGACAGACAGAAAGCAAAGAGTGGGGATAAATGGGTCCCTTTCAGAATGGCAGGCAGTAACTGGTGGGGTATCGCAAGGCTCGGTGTTGGGACCGCAGCTATTTACAATATACATCAATGACTTGGATGAAGGGATTAAAAGGGCCAATAGCAAATCTGCCGACGATACAAAGCCGGCTGGCAGTGTGAACTGTGAGGAACATGCTATGAGGTTGCAGGGTGATTTGGACATGTTTTGTGAGTGGGCGGATGCATGGCAGATGCAGTTTAATGTAGATAAGTGTGAGGTTATCCACTTTGGTGGTAAGAATAGGAAGGCAGATTATTATCTGAATGGTGTCAAGTTAGGAAAAGGGGACGTACGCCGTGATCTGGGCGTCCTTAGTTCATCAGTCACTGAAAGGAAGCATGCAGGTACAGCAGGCAGTGAAGAAAGCCAATGGAATGTTGGCCTTCATAACAAGTGGAGTTGAGTATAGGAGCAAAGAGGTCCTTCTGCAGTCTAGTGAGACCGTACCTGGAGTACCGTGTGAAGTTTTGGTCTCCATATTTGAGGAAGGATATTCTCGCTATTGAGGGCGTGCGGCGTAGGTTTACTAGGTTAATTCCCGGAATGGCGGGACTGTCTTATGTTGAAAGACTGGAGCGACTAGGTTTGTATACACTGGAATTTAGAAGGATGAGAGGGGATCTTCTCGAAACGTATAAGATTATTAAGGGATCGGACACGTTAGAGGCAGGAAACATGTTCCCAATGTTGGGGGAGTCCAGAACCACAGGCCACAGTTTCAGAATAAGGGGTAGGCCATTTCGAACAGAGATGAGGAAAAACTTTTTTCGGCAGAAAGTTGTGAATCTGTGGAATTCTCTGCCTCAGAAGGCAGTGGAGGCCAGTTCTCCGAATACATTCAAGAGAGAGCTAGATAGAGCTCTTAAGGATAGCGGAGTCAGGGGGTATGGTGAGAAAGCAGGAACGGGGTACTGATTGAGAATGATCAGCCATGATCACATTGAATGTGTGGGATTCTCCCACCGTGTGGTGATCCGCTGCACTGCAGGTCCACCTAATAATTAATAATTAATTAATTAATAATCCTCGTGTAGGAAAATAATTGCAGATGCTGGTATAAATCGAAGGTATCACAGAGAGCTGGAGTAACTCAGCGGGTCGGGCAGCATCTGTGGAGAACATGGATAGGTGACGTTTCACAGATTGCCGGAGTAACTCGGCGGGTCGGGCGGCATCTGTGGAAAGAGGAAATGGGTGACTTTTCGGGTCGAGACCCTTCCGAAGAAGGGTCCGAAGGGTTCAGTCTGAAGGTCTCGACCCGAAACGTCACCCATTCCCTTTCTCCTAGATGCTGCCTGACCCGCTGAGTTACTCCAGCATTTTGTGATTCCTTCGATTTGTACCAGCATCTGCAGTTTTTTTCCTACACTACGAATGTGTTACACAGACAACAGGTGCAGGAGGAGGCAATTTGGCCCTTCGAGCTTGTACGCACCGCCACTCATTGTGATCGCGGCTGATCGTCCACAATCAGTAACCCGTGCCTGCCTTCTCCCCGTATCCCTTGATTCCACTGGCCCCTAGAGCTCTATCTAACTCTCTCTTAAATCCATCCAGTGAATCGGCCTCCACTGCCCTCTGTGGCAGAGAATCCCACACATTCACAACTGGAAACGTTCCTCCTCACCTCAGTTTTAAACGGCTCCCCTTTATTCTTAGACTGTGTGGCCCCTGGTTCTGCACTCCCCCAACATTGGGAACATGTTTCCTGCATCTAGCTTGTCCAGTCCTTTCATAATTTTACACGTCTGTACAAGATCCCCCTCTCATCCTTCTAAACTCCAGTGAATACAAGCCCAGTCTTTCCAATCTTTCCTCATACGACAGTCCCGCCATCCCGGGGATTAACCTGGTGAACCTACGCTGCACTGCCTCAATAGCAAGGACGTCCTTCCTCAAATTTGGAGACGAAATCTGCACACAGTTCTCCAGGTGCGGTCTCACCAGGGCCCTGTACAACTGCAGAAGGACCTCTTTGCTCCTAAACTCAACTCCTCTCGTTACGAAGGCCAATATTCCACCAGCGTACGACAAGGTTAGTTTGAGTGAAACAATTTCTCGTTGAGTTATTAGTTTATTCAATGGTTTGTTTTCATATCCCGTGTGTAGAGTGAATAATTAGCTGTAGGATCAGTCTGTTTATCCGTTGTTGGTGATTCTCCAGCAAGGCCGCCTGGCCCTTGGGCCTTCACGGAGTTCCTAGGCCATGTGGAGCCTGCAAAACTAGGCCCAGTTCAGAGCCCGGGCCTTGGTTAGTCTGTAAGTCATCAGGAGCCTTGAAAATGGGCCGCGTTCAAGCCTGGGGCATGACTAGTCCTTGGGAGTGTGGAAACCAGGCCGTGGTTTGAGCCTGTGGCTCGATTAGTTCAGGAAATATCGAATGGGCCTCCGAACTAGTGTAGATGGGGCATGTTGGTCGGTGTGAGCGGGTGGGACTAGTGTAGATGGGGCATGTTGGTCGGTGTGGGCGGGTGGGACTAGTGTAGATGGGGCATGTTGGTCGGTGTGGGCGGGTGGGACTAGTGTAGATGGGGCATGTTGGTCGGTGTGGGCGGGTGGGACTAGTGTAGATGGGACATGTTGGTCGGTGTGGGCGGGTGGGACTAGTGTAGATGGGACATGTTGGTCGGTGTGGGCGGGTGGGACTAGTGTAGATGGGGCATGTTGGTCGGTGTGGGCGGGTGGGACTAGTGTAGATGGGGCATGTTGGTCGGTGTGGGCCGGTGGGACTAGTGTAGATGGGGCATGTTGCTCGGTGTGGGCAGGTGGGACTAGTGTAGATGGGGCATGTTGGCCGGTGTGGGCAGATGGGACTAGTGTAGATGGGGCATGTTGGTCGGTGTGGGCGGGTGGGACTAGTGTAGATGGGGCATGTTGGCTGGTGTGGGCGGGTGGGACTAGTGTAGATGGGATATGTTGGTCGGTGTGGGCGGGTGGGACTAGTGTAGATGGGGCATGTTGGTCGGTGTGGGCGGGTGGGACTAGTGTAGATGGGGCATGTTGGTCGGTGTGGGCGGGTGGGACTATTGTAGATGGGGCATGTTGGTCGGTGTGGGCGAGTGGGACTAGTGTAGATGGGGCATGTTGGTCGGTGTGGGCGGGTGGGATTAGTGTAGATGGGGCATGTTGGTCGGCGTGGGCCGGTGGGACTAATGTAGATGGGGCATGTTAGTCGGCGTGGGCAGGCGAGACTATTGTAGATGGGGCATGTTGGTCGGTGTGGGCGGGTGGGACTAGTGAAGATGGGGCATGTTGGTTGGTGTGGGTGGGTGGGACTAGTGTAGATGGGGCATGTTGGACGGTGTGGGCCGGTGGGACTAGTGTAGATGGGGCATGTTGGACAGTGTGGGCGGGTGGGACTAGTGTAGATGGGGCATGTTGGTCGGTGTGGGCGGGTGGGACTAGTGTAGATGGGGCATGTTGGTCGGTGTGGGCGGGTGGGACTAGTGTAGATGGGGCATTTTGGTCGGTGTGGGCAGGTGGGACTAGTGTAGATGGGGCATGTTGTTCGGTGTGGGACTAGTGTAGATGGGGCTTGTTGGTCGGTGTGGGCGGGTGGGACTAGTGGAGATGGGGCATGTTGGCCGGTGTGGTCGAGGTGGGACTAGTGTAGATGGGGCATGTTGGTCGGTGTGGGCGGGTTGGACTAGTGTAGAAGGCGCATGTTGGTCGGCGTGGGACTAGTTTAGATGGGGCATATTGGTCGGTGTGGGCGGGTGGGACTAGTGTAGATGGGGCATGTTGGTCGGTGTGGGCGGGTGGGACTAGTGTAGATGGGACATGTTGGTCGGTGTGGGCTGGTGGGACTAGTGTAGATGGGCATGTTGGTCGGTGTGGGCGGGTGGCACTAGTGTAGATGGGGCATGTTGGTCGGTGTGGGCGGGTGGGACTAGTGTAGATGGGGCATGTTGGTCGGTGTGGGCTGGTGGGACTAGTGTAGATGGGGCATGTTGGTCGGTGTGGGCGGGTGGGACTAGTGTAGATGGGGCATGTTGGTCGGTGTGGGCTGGTGGGACTAGTGTAGATGGGGCATGTTGGCCGGTGTGGGCGGGTGGGACTAGTGTAGATGGGGCATGTTGGTCGGTGTGGGCGGTTGGGACTAGTGCAGATGGGGCATGTTGGTCGGTGTGGGCGGGTGGGACTATTGTAGATGTGACATGTTGGTCGGTGTGGGCGGGTGGGACTAGTGTAGATGGGGCATGTTGGTCGGCGTGGGCAGGTGAGACTCGTGTAGATGGGGCATGTTGGTCGGTGTGGGCGGGTGGGACTAGTGTAGATGGGGCATGTTGGTCGGTGTGGGTGGGTGGGACTAGTGTAGATGGTGCATGTTGGTCGGTGTCGGCGGGAGGGACTAGTGTAGATGGGGCATGTTGGTCGGTGTGGGCGGGTGGGACTAGTGTAGATGGGGCATGTTGGTCGGTGTGGGCGGGTGGGACTAGTGTAGATGGGGCATGTTGGTCGGTGTGGGCGGGTGGGACTAGTGTAGATGGGGCATTTTGGTCGGTGTGGGCAGGTGGGACTAGTGTAGATGGGGCATGTTGGTCGGTGTGGGACTAGTGTAGATGGGGCTTGTTGGACGGTGTGGGACTAGTGTAGATGGGGCATGTTGGTCGGTGTGGGCGGGTGGGACTAGTGTAGATGGGGCATGTTGGTCGGTGTGGGCTGGTGGGACTAGTGTAGATGGGGCATGTTGGACGGTGTGGGCGGGTGGCACTAGTGAAGATGGGGCATGTTGGTCGGTGTGGGGGCTGGGAATAGTGTAAATGGGGCATGTTGGTCTGTGTGGGCTGGTGGGACTAGTGTAGATGGGGCATGTTGGTCGGTGTGGGCGGGTGGGACTAGTGTAGATGGGGCATGTTGGTCGGTGTGGGCTGGTGGGACTAGTGTAGATGGGCATGTTGGCCGGTGTGGGCGGGTGGGACTAGTGTAGATGGGGCATGTTGGTCGGTGTGGGCGTGTGGGACTAGTTCAGATGGGGCATGTTGTTCGGTGTGGGCGGGTGGGACTAGTGTAGATGGGACATTTTGGTCGGTGTGGGCAGGTGGGACTATTGTAGATGGGGCATGTTGGTCGGTGTGGGCCGGTAGGACTAGTGTCGATGGGGCATGTTAGTCGGTGTGGGCGGGTGGGACTAGTGTAGATGGGGCATGTTGGTCGGTGTGGGCGGGTGGGACTAGTGTAGATGGGGCATGTTGGCCGGTGTGGACGGGCGGGACTAGTGTAGATGGGGCATGTTGGTCGGTGTGGGCCGATGGGCCTAGTGTAGATGGGGCATGTTGGTCGGTGTGGGCAGGTGGGACTAGTGTAGATGGGGCATTTTGGTCGGTGTGGGCAGGTGGGACTAGTGTAGATGGGGCATGTTGGTCGGTGTGGGCGGGTGGGACTAGCGTAGATGGGGCATGTTGGCCGGTGTGGGCGGGTGGGACTAGTGTAGATGGGGCATGTTGGTCGGTGTGGGCATGTTGGACTAGTGTAGATGGCGCATGTTGGTCGGTGTGGGACTAGTGTAGATGGGGCATGTTGGTCGGTATGGGCGGGTGGGGCTAGTGTAGATGGGGCATGTTGGTCGGTGTGGGCAGGTGGGACTAGTGTAGATGGGGCATGTTGGTCGGTGTGGGCAGGTGGGACTAGTGTAGATGGGGCATGTTGGTCGGTGTGGGCACGTGGGACTAGTGTAGATGGGGCATGTTGGTCGGTGTGGGCAGGTGGCACTAGTGTAGATGGGGCATGTTGGTCGGTGTGGGCGGGTGGGACTAGTGTAGATGGGGCATGTTGGTCGGTGTGGGCTGGTGGGACTAATGTAGATGGGGCATGTTGGTCGGCGTAGGCGGGTGGGACTATTGTAGATGGGGCATGTTGGTCGGTGTGGGCGGGTGGGACTAGTGTAGATGGGGCATGTTGTTCGGTGTGGGCAGGTGGGGCTAGTGTAGATGGGGCATGTTGGCCGGTGTGGGCGGGTGGGACTAGTGTAGATGGGGCATGTTCGTCGGTGTGGGCATGTTGGACTAGTGTAGATGGCGCATGTTGGTCGGTGTGGGACTAGTGTAGATGGGGCATGTTGGTCGGTGTGGGCGGGTGGGACTAGTGTAGATGGGGCATGTTGGTCGGTGTGGGCGGGTGGGACTAGTGTAGATGGGACATGTTGTTCGGTGTGGGCTGGTGGGACTGGTGTAGATGGGGCATGTTGGTCGGTGTGGACGGGTGGCACTAGTGTAGATGGGGCATGTTGGTCGGTGTGGGCGGGTGGGACTAGTGTAGATGGGGCATGTTGGCTGGTGTGGGCGGGTGGGACTAGTGTAGATGGGGCATGTTGGTCGGTGTGGGCCGGTGGGCCTAGTGTAGATGGGGCATGTTGGTCGGTGTGGGCAGGTGGGACTAGTGTAGATGTGGCATTTTGATCGGTGTGGGCAGGTGGGACTGGTGTAGATGGGGCATGTTGGTCGGTGTGGGCAGGTGGGGCTAGTGTAGATGGGGCATGTTGGTCGGTGTGGGCAGGTGGGACTAGTGTAGATGGGGCATGTTGGTCGGTGTGCGCAGGTGGAACTAGTGTAGATGGGGCATGTTGGTCGGTGTGGGCAGGTGGGACTAGTGTAGATGGGGCATGTTGGTCGGTGTGGGCAGGTGGGACTAGTGTAGATGGGGCTTGTTCGTCGGTATGGGCAGGTGGGACTAGTGTAAATGGCGTATGTTGGTCGGTGTGGGCACGTGGGGCTAGTGTAGATGGGGCATGTTGGTCGGTGTGGGCAGGTGGCACTAGTGTAGATGGGGCATGTTGGTCGGTGTGGGCGGGTGGGACTAGTGTAGATGGGGCATGTTGGTCGGTGTGGACTGGTGGGACTAGTGTAGATGGGGCATGTTGGTCGGTGTGGGCGGGTGGGACTAGTGTAGATGGGGCATGTTGGTCGATGTGGGCGGGTGGGACTAGTGTAGATGGGGCATGTTGGCCGGTGTGGGCGTGTGGGACTAGTGTAGATGGGGCATGTTGGTCGGTGTGGGCGGGTGGGACTAGTGTAGATGGGGCATGTTGGTCGGTGTGGGCGGGTGGGACTAGTGTAGATGGGGCATGTTGGTCGGTGTGGGCGGGTGGGACTAGTGTAGATGGGACATGTTGTTCGGTGTGGGCTGGTGGGACTGGTGTAGATGGGGCATGTTGGTCGGTGTGGACGGGTGGCACTAGTGTAGATGGGGCATGTTGGTCGGTGTGGGCGGGTGGGACTAGTGTAGATGGGGCATGTTGGCTGGTGTGGGCGGGTGGGACTAGTGTAGATGGGGCATGTTGGTCGGTGTGGGCCGGTGGGCCTAGTGTAGATGGGGCATGTTGGTCGGTGTGGGCAGGTGGGACTAGTGTAGATGTGGCATTTTGATCGGTGTGGGCAGGTGGGACTGGTGTAGATGGGGCATGTTGGTCGGTGTGGGCAGGTGGGGCTAGTGTAGATGGGGCATGTTGGTCGGTGTGGGCAGGTGGGACTAGTGTAGATGGGGCATGTTGGTCGGTGTGCGCAGGTGGGACTAGTGTAGATGGGGCATGTTGGTCGGTGTGGGCAGGTGGGACTAGTGTAGATGGGGCATGTTGGTCGGTGTGGGCAGGTGGGACTAGTGTAGATGGGGCTTGTTCGTCGGTATGGGCAGGTGGGACTAGTGTAAATGGCGTATGTTGGTCGGTGTGGGCACGTGGGACTAGTGTAGATGGGGCATGTTGGTCGGTGTGGGCAGGTGGCACTAGTGTAGATGGGGCATGTTGGTCGGTGTGGGCGGGTGGGACTAGTGTAGATGGGGCATGTTGGTCGGTGTGGACTGGTGGGACTAGTGTAGATGGGGCATGTTGGTCGGTGTGGGCGGGTGGGACTAGTGTAGATGGGGCATGTTGGTCGATGTGGGCGGGTGGGACTAGTGTAGATGGGGCATGTTGGCCGGTGTGGGCGTGTGTGACTAGTGTAGATGGGGCATGTTGGTCGGTGTGGGCGGGTGGGACTAGTGTAGATGGGGCATGTTGGTCGGTGTGGGCGTGTGGGACTAGTGTAGAGAGAGAGAGAGAGAGAGAGACCCTACCCCACCCCTGACCAGTCCACAGTGCGGAGGGTGGGAGGTTAGAATGAGGGGGTAGAAACTGAAATAAACACTTCAATGATCAGGGACTGTCATTAAAAATGATCGATATATATGGCAGGCAATGGTGTTATTTTTCCTGCTTAATCTGCATCTTTGTGCAAGGGGGCGATTGGGTGAATGTGAGGGGCTGGGGGTCCCGGAGCGGGGCCGGCGATGGGATCATCCGCCCGGGACTGAAAGCTGGAAGATGCGGCGGCGAATGTGAGGAGCCGGAGCCCGGAGCGGAGAGACTGCGGCCACCCTCTGGGATGCGCTCAGGGCGCGGGTTTATTAATGAGCCGCAGCGCTGAGGTGAGCGGATATTTCACCGCGCTCATCACCTGCTCCCTGAACTTGGACTGGGTCGCCGCGTAAATAAATGTGTTGGTGCAGCAGCTGAGATTCCTCAGCAAATACCCGACGAACTCAAAGATCCATTGAGAATCATTCCGATCATTTCCAATCCCTGTGATCTGATAATAGACGAAGTTTACAACCAGCGTCATCCACAGGTGGATGAAGCTGCCGGAGATGGCGAAGAGTAAAACCACAGACCTCCTCCTGCTCTCCATCTCCGGGTCACTGCGCTTCTCCCCCTTGCTCTCACCCCTCAGCCCCTGACGGACCCGACTGGACACTAAAATGTGCCGGACTGTCAGAGCGTTGAGCAGCAGGATCACAGCGAAAGGGAGGAACGGAGTTAAAACCGTGTCGATCCAGTCAAATGCCACCCACCCGTGGTCAGTGTAATAACTGTCCACCGTGACACAGCCCCACGGGACATTGTCGATGATTGTCCAGGGTCCCCGTGTGAAGTAGCGGGGAACGTTTTTCAGACACAGCAGAACGCCGGCTGTTGCGAGAACCGCAGCCGCAGTTTTCCCGGTGCAATATTTAGTTTTCAGCTTCTGGCAACAAATGGCGACAAAGCGATCAAAGGTGAAAGTGACGGTGAACCAGACAGAACAGTCTGTAGCTGAATACCTCAGTACTTCGTTAACACTGCACACAGGGGTGATGGACAGGACACTCCAATTAAAGTAATGGTATTGGATCCGAGTAAAAATGACCTCGGTGATCAGGCTGAGTAGATCGTCCGCTGTCTTGGCCACGAGGTAGCGAGTGGTGCAGGTGGAGAGGCCGCACTGTCCCCGGGACAGGATCACAATCGCCACTAAATTCACTGCGGAAAGAGAAGGGGAGCGGACACTGGGCATTACTGAACACGGTCTCCGGGGCTGAACACCGGCTCCACTTTCAGCTGGAGATCAGGAGTGTTGGAGTCGGTGCTCGGCTGCAGGTTTAACAATGTCAGACCCGGCTCCGACTGTGCCCGACCTGCCTGCTTCAGGGGAGAGGAGATAAGGCGACGGGCGGGGTAAAGGGCGGGAAGGGAACGAACAGTCGCCCGCTACAATAGGCGGAATGGTCCTTTCTACAGTTAACCCCGCTCGCAGTCTCTGATGGGGCCGGATTCACAGACTTAACCGTGACCGGCCGCGTTTAACCAGGGCTCTGGGAACTCGGCATCTGATGGGGACGAGGAGGGTTCCAGAGGGAAGGCAGGGACAACTTAGGATCCGGCAGCAGAGCGGCTCCATTAATGGAGTCATTCCTCAGTTCGGTAACAACACACGCCGGTAGATCCGCGGCCACCGGTTCAGGAGATCGATCCAATTATTGACCAACAGGCGGTGGAATCCGACTGTGACAGACTCCACAGTGAGACGTGTCCACAGGAGCGGGTGTTCACTCTGATCAATAACTCAAACACCGTGAACTTCACAATGTAAACCCCTTCCGAGCACTGGGACAACTCTGGGCAAGGTCCCACTGAAGGCAAGAACAACATTCTAGTGGGTCCCGGCAGTGGGAGAAAAAGAGGGTTAGTTTCGGCTGTCTGAAAATAAGAAAAATTACAACGTTAATTCAAAGATATTTCACTGAGAGGATTGATATTCTCCACATATTGTTGTACAACGATCATCAGTTGGGAATATTGTAACAGAATCAGAATCAGCTCAGCTATAAAATTTGAATTGTTCTGCTCACTTACCAGGGACTCCAACGGCAGCAATGATCACGTACAAGACTTTCTCCACGGCGTAATATTCCCAAATATGTTGTGCCATATTCTCTGCCCAGCGAAGTATCCCCGTGAGCTACCGGTAATCTCTCGGAATGAAATGCCGGGGCAGAACATTCCCGGAGATTTTATACCATTTTCCGTCTCCACCGGGACAGCGAAGTTTCAACAGAGATTTAAAAATAGAGATTTGGAAATGATTTGCAAACAGATGACATCAGCCAAGTGAAATCCCTGCTGAGACAGGTCGTGATTTATTCAGGGAATTGATTGAGAAACTCCAAAGACTGGGAATTGTGGCGATACTGAGGGATGGAAATTGGGAGCGGCATTGTTCCAGCAAAGGGAATATTGTTTCAAACTCCATCTGGTCCAACTCTCCGCCTCATATTGTTTGTCTGATTTAATTCAATCCACTTCGGTCACAAAGGCAATCCCAAATTCCTGGGACACTCTCAGGACTTCTGGTGCCCAGTTTGAAAGTGGCATGGGCGACCTTGGTTCTCAGGTTGAGGAGTTAGGTCAACAGATCACGTCGCACTAAAATGGCCGCTCCACTCTGCTTCACCACTCAATATGTTCGCGCCTTAACTGACTGCAACCTCACCCCCACACTCCCGGCGACCCCGGTAACAATTCATCTCTTGCTTGCCTGGAATGGATCTGACTTTGACCGGGGACAATAATATTCTCTGCCTTCATCACCTCTGTGGAGGAACGACCCAAAGACACACCACACTCAGAGAACAGAAACATTGCGACCTCAGAATTGTCCGAAATGTAGATAAAACAGCGAATGATGCGGCACATCTCCCTCCTCTCTTTCTCTCTCCCTCCATCCTTACTACTGTCATCTCTCTGAATTGTTACTCTCTTCCATGCCCTCTCTATTCTCCCTCTCTCCGCCGCCCTCTCTCTGTCACCCTCTCCTCCCTTACCCATCCCTTCGCTCTCACTCTCCTGCATCACTCCCTCCGTTTCTCTTTATCTCTCTGACCCTTTCCTCTCTCCCTTTTGCGCACCAACTCGCTCTGAACTCCCCTCACTCTTCAGCTTCCCACTCTGCCGTTGATAGTTCACTATCCCTCCATCCCTACCCATTTCATGTTCTCCATTATCTCTCACTTTCATCTTTTTTCTCCCTATCTGCCTCTCTCTCTTTTCCCCACCTCCCCCCCCCCCCGCTCGCCCTCAATTCTCTCTCCAATGCCTTTCTTGGGAAGTGCCGTTAAAACGGTTATCCCCATGGGATGTAACATCTGTCTCCACACCCCCTCCCCCACACTCTGTCGGCCCTTCCAGGTGGTACAGATGTTCACCTGCACCTCCTCTAATCTCATCTGCTGCATGCGGTGTTCCAGATATGGCTCCCTTTGCACCGGGGTAACAAAACATAGAGTCGGCGACCGTTTCGCCGAAATATTGCCCTCATCCCGCCAAGGCCTGCTGGATCTCCCCGTTGCTAACCATTGTGACTCCCCTTCCCACACTGACCTTTCTGTTCTGGGACTCCTCCATTGCCTGAGTGAGGCTACATGCAAACTGTGAAAACGCCACCTCATATTCCGCTTTGGTACCTTTCAACCAAATGGTATGGACATTGAATTGTCCAATGTTAGTAACTAACGTGCATAATCCCGCTTTCACCTCGCTTTTCCTCGTGCCTGACCTGTTCATCCGCTCTACCCACCTTCCACCGATATTGGTGTCTTTCTCCCTATAGTTCCATCGTCTTCAACCCTTATCACACACCTTTATCTTCTAATCTCTGGTCTCAACCACCTGACCATGAAAACTCTAATCACCATCATCCGCTCATCATTCATTTCGCTTTGTCCTGCACCCTCCGTGCCAGACCTCTTCCCCTTCCCACCACAATCGGATATCTTAAAGAAACATTTGGGGATCTTATAGAAACATATAAAATTATAAAAACGATTGGACAAGCTAGATGCAAGAAAAACGTTCCCAATGCTGGGCCAGTCCAGAACTAGGGGCCACAGTATTAGAATAAAGCTGAGGTCATTTAAAACTGAGGTGCGAAGGAACGTTTTCATCCAGAGAGTTGTAAATTTGTGTAACTCTCTGCCACCGATGGCAGAGGAGGCCAAATCACTGGATGGATTTAAGAGAGAGTAAGATACACCTCTAGGGGCTAGTGGAATCAAGGGATATGGGAGAAGGCAGGCACGGGTTATTGATTGTGGCCGATCAACAAAGATCACAATGAATGGCGGTATTGGCTCGAAGGGCCGAATGACTTCCTCCTGCGCCTATTTTCTGTTTCTATGTTTATATGTCTGAAGAAAGGTTCCGAACCGGAACGACGCCTATCCATGTTCTTAGAAGGTTTAGGAAGTTTGGTATGTCCCCTACAACTCTCACCAACTTCTACAGATGCAGCAGAAGACGTATTTTACAACGATGCATCACAGCTTGGTTTGGGAACAGCTCCATCCAAGACTGCAAGAAATTGTAGTGTGTTGTGGACGCAGCCCAGACCATCACACGCACAAACTGATGTCCCTTCTATTGACTCCGTCTACACTTCACGCTACCCCGGCAAAGCCAACAGCATAATCAAGGACCAGTCTCACTCATTCACTCCCTCTCCCCTCTCTCTCCCATCGACGCTAAGTTACAGATGTATGAAAACGCACACCATCAGTTTCAGGGAGAGTTTCTTCACAGTTGTTTTCAGGCATCTGGTCCATTGTACCACAACCAGAGAGCAGTGCCGAACTACTATCTACCTCTTTGTTGACCCTTAGACTATCCTTGATCGGATCTTGCCGGTTTTACCTGGGTCAAAACGTTGTTCCCGTATCATGTATTCATACACTGTAAATGGCTCTATTGTTATCATGAATTATCTTTCTGCTGACTGGATGCCGCGTAACAAAAGCTTCTCCCTGTACCGCGGTACACATAACAATAATCCAAACTAAACTGATGAACTAAACTAAACTTCTTCAGAGATGCAGCCTGAGACGCATTGGTTAATGCATGAGCGTTTAAGCACGTGTGTGTGAATGTGAATGTGTGAGACTGTGCAAATAAGTTGGTGTGTGTGTGTGTATGTGTGTGTATGTGTGTGTGTGTGTGTGTGTGTGTGTGTGTGTGTGTGTGTGTGTGTGTGTGTGTGTGTGTGTACGTTTATGTATTGCAAGCATTTCTATGATCGAATGAAACACAATTGTCACGTGTACCCGGGTCCAGTGAAATACTTTGTTTTACGGACAACCCGGTAAAATCACGCGGCAGACCTCATCTCGGCAGTATACAAGTGTCGCCACATTTTGCCGCCGGCAAAGTTACAAACGTTGGCCGAATGGTTCTATCTCCTGCTGCCGCCGCACCACGCGTTCTCGGCGGCCTTCCTCGCTCTCAAACGGTCCACCTCACTCTCTGCGATTGATCGCGGCTCCCTCCTCGCTCCCGAGGCGCGGGTCCCATCGCCGTGCGCGGTGGGCGAGCCGGGCCGACCGGGCCGACGGAAGGGCTTGGCCCGGCTCATTGGAAACACTCCAGGCCGCGCTGCGCTGCGCTGCTCGCCGCGAACACCCCGGGATCCTTCTCAATCCCAGCATATGTAGGTGTGCATGCGCGTCTGCGTGTCAGTGCGGCAGAGTTTATACGAGTGCCTGTATTTGTGTGTTTCTCTCTGAGCGAGTGCGCGTGAGTGTGTGAGCATTAGTAAGTGTGGGTGTAGGTGCGTTTGCATGTATCTGTGTCTCTGAGTAGGAGAGTGCATGTGTGTTTGTGAGTGACAGTGTTTGCGTGTGTGAGTGTGTGTGGCTGTGTGGCTGTGAGACAATGTGAAAGAATATGTGGGGATGTGAGTTTGTGAGAATGTTTGCATGTAATTGTTTGATAGTTGGAAAACATGTGAGTGAGTGAGTGTGATTGAGTTGAGCAAGTGAGTGCCCGTGAGTGTGCGAGTGCGTAAGTGTGTGCGAATTAGCGCATGTCTCTTTGTGCTTGTACCTGTGTTACTGTTACTGTGAGTGCATGTGTACGTGACTGTATGTGATAATGCGTGAGAGAGTATTTGAGTGCATGTGACTGAATCTGTGAGATTGTGTGCATGTTCGGGTTCTGGTATGTGTGTGTATGCGTGTTTGACTGTGATTGAGTGTGTGAATATATGTCCTTGCGCTTATGTGACAGCATGAGTGTGTATACCATGATCGTGTGTGCATGAACGTCAGTGCGCGAGGGTGTGTGTGTCTGTGTGAGAGTGTTAGTAGTGTGTATTATTGCATTCGTATGAATACGTTTATGAGTGTGTTTGACTGCGTGGTGAGAGTCTGTTCGAGTGCATAGGTATACAACGTTGTAAGTGGTTAAGAATGAGTGCGTTTACGTCAGTGTATGGGAGTGTGTGGCCAAGTGTGAGTACGTGCTTGTGTAAGTAAGCATTAGTGATGGAGAGACGCACTGTGGTGCGTTACTGATGGACTGAGAAACTGTGGAGTAGCACTTATGCAATGGTGCACTGTGTGGGGAAAACAATGGAGTGATTCACTGTGGGGAAGTGCAGATGGAGTGATTTACTGCCGGATGTACTGAGAGCGTGGTTCAGTTTGGGGTAGTACTGATGTAGTGTCATTGAGTGGGGTAGTACTGATGGAGCAACAGACTGTGATGTAGTATTGATGGAGTGTCACACAGTGGGGTAGTACTGATACCGAGAGCCACCTAGATGGTACTAATTGGGTGACAGACTGCGGTACGGTACTGATGGAGGGACACACTGTGATGTAGTATTGATGGAATGACACACAGTGGGGTAATGCTGATGGAGTGTCACACAGTGGGGTAGTACTGATAGCGAGAGACACTGGGTGGTACTTATTTGGTGACAGACTGTGGTGCGGTACTGATGGAGTGACACATTGTGGGATAGCACAGACGGACTGGCATAATGTGAAGTGTTATCGATGGATTGACACACAGTGGGGTAGTGATCATTGATGTCACACTGTAGGATAGTACCGATGGAATGACACATAGTGGGATAGTACTGATTGTGTGACACACTGTGCGTGGTACTGTTGGGATGCGCACTGTGCATTTGTACGGATTGACTCACGCTGTGTGGATGTACTGATGGAATGACGCGCTGCGTGGCAGTAATAAGGGAGTGACAAGTAGTGGGATAGTATTTATACCGTGAGACAATGTAGACTAGTACTGTAGGTGTAACATAACATGGAATAGTACAGATGGATTGACACACTGTGCGATGGTACTAATGGTCTGGCACACTGTGGAGTAGTATCGATGGAGTAACACACTGTTTTATCAATTGATACATTGGGATAATACCGATGAAGTGACAGACGAAGGAGAGTTAGTAGATGTTGTTTACCAAGATTTAAAGGAAGTCTTTGATAAGGTGCCATGAGTGAGGTTGCTAAGGAAGATGAAAGGCCAACGTATCACAGGCGAGATATTTGCACGGATACCAGTTTGGCAGGATGGCAGAAGGCAGAGTGGCAATAAAGGGGGCTTTTTCTAGTTGGATGCCAGTGAATAGCGGAGGTTCACTGTGGTCGGAGCTGGGGCAGCTATTGTTCACGTTGTATATTAATGATTTGGACGATGAGATTGAGGGCTTTGTGGCAAAGTTTGCGGATGATGCGAAAATAGGTTGAGGTGTACGTTGTGTAGAGAGAGCAGGAACTCTGCAGAAGGAATTGGACAGGTTGGGAGAGTGGGCAGAGAAGTGGGAGATGGAATATAGTGTAGCAAAGTGTGGAGTTAATCATTTCGGTTGTAGGAATTTGGTAGTAGACTATTTACTAAATGGGGTGTGAAACCAGAAATTGGACGTGCAAAAGGACTTGTTCAGGATTCCCAAAGAGTTAATCTGCAAGTCGAATCTGTAGTAAAGAAAGCAAACTCAATGCTTGCCTTTATTCCAAGAGGGTTCGTATTCAAAAACAGGGATATGATGTAGCGGTTCAAAAGGCGCTGTTCAGGCGGCATATGGAATATTGTGAGCAAGTCTGGCACCAAATCGGAGAAAGGATGTGCTGGCTCTGGAAACGGTCAGAGGACGTTTACAAAAATTATCCCAGGAATTAGTATGTTAACCTATGATGAGCGTTTGTCGGCACCTGGCCTGTACTCGCTGGAGTTTAGAAGAAAGTGAGGGGGGGGGGGGGGTGATAGAAATGTTTTCCCAACAAACGACAGTCACAGCAATTTAGATCCAACTGAATGTTTTAATACATGAGAGAGGATTGCACAGAGTACAGGAGTCTGAACAAGTCTCTCTAAAGCAGCAGTGCCCCCCTCATTTCTTTATACCATGGAGTAGACAAAGATATATGGGAAAAGGAACAAGGGAATTAGTGACGGCTGACGGCCTACCAGGGCCCAGTAACGACCAAAACCCAAGTAACTTGTCGTAACCAGAAAATGAAAATGAAAAAACCAATCATAAAATGGATTTGGACGACTAGTCTTTGTATGGTTGTAAATGGATGGGATTACGTTATAAAACTTAAGGAAGATTAAAAAGGCACCTTCCACATTGACCCATGTAAAGAGTACTCCGGAATGTGGTGTGCCGAAAGAGCCTATGGCGCCGATGGAACATACGTGTGCAGAGCCCCGTGCCGCACATGGGGTCAGGTTTTCCAACACTCTCTCAATGGGGGCTACCTAGGGTGGGGAATGTCTGACGGAACAGAATTACACAGCAGATGGTTCCTGGTGGTAGCCTCCACACCCCTCCATCGAAAGAATTGGAAAACCATCGTGACAATAAAGAAGCCCAAACAGCAGGACGTAGGCAACTACTTCCTTTGTGTAGATGCAAGGATGCAGGATCCATGTTGCAAATTCAGAATAGAAGTTGGGAAAGGGAGCAAGACAGGGGTCACGCCCACCCCGAAACAAAAAGGACCTGAAGAGAGGATTATAAAAATAATTCCAATAAAATTAGGGCGGCACGGTAGCGCAGCGGTAGAGTTGCTGCTTTACAGCGAATGCAGCGCCGGAGACTCAGGTTCGATCCTGACTACGGGTGCTGCACTGTAAGGAGTTTGTACGTTCTCCCCGTGACCTGCGTGGGTTTTCTCCGAGATCTTCGGTTTCCTCCCACACTCCAAAGACGTACAGGTATGTAGGTTAATTGGCTGGGTAAATGTAAAAATTGTCCCTAGTGGGTGTAGGATAGTGTTAATGTGCGGGGATCGCTGGGCGGCACGGACTTGGTGGGCCGAAAAGGCCTGTTTCCGGCTGTATATATATGATATGATATGATGATATGAAAAGACCTAAAAAAATATCCTTGGAGGTGGAAACGGGATACGCGGACGAAAATGGCCTGGCAAAATCGGATGGCCTTAGACATGTTATTAGCAGATAGAGGAGGCGTGTGCGTCATGTTTGGCTCATCATGCTGCACCTTCATTCCAAATAATACTGCCCCGGACGGCTCAGTCTCCAGGGCCTTGGCTGGGTTAACATCGCTGGCGGAGGAGCTAGGCGAGAACTCCGGGGTAGACACTTCATGGACAAGGTTCCTTGAGAACTGGTTCGGGAAATGGAAAAATATTGTCATTTCTGCACTAACATCCTTCATAGTGATTACAGGAATGTTAGCCGGATTCGGATGCTGTATAATTCCCTGTGTTCGAGGGTTGTCTCAAAGACTAATAGAAACGGTAGCACGGTAGGGCGGCACGGTAGCGCAGCGGTAGAGTTGCTGCTTTACAGCGAATGCAGCGCCGGAGACTCAGGTTCGATCCTGACTACGGGTGCTGCACTGTAAGGAGTTTGTACGTTCTCCCCGTGACCTGCGTGGGTTTTCTCCGAGATCTTCGGTTTCCTCCCACACGCCAAAGCCGTACAGGTATGTAGGTTAATTGGCTGGGTAAATGTAAAAAAAATAAAAAATTGTCCCTAGTGGGTGTAGGATAGTGTTAATGTACGGGGATCGCTGGGCGGCACGGACTTGGAGGGCCGAAAAGGCCTGTTTCCGGCTGTATATATATATGATGATGATGATGATGATGATGATCCTTACAAAGAAAATGCTGATGATGTACGAGTTGGTTCCTCAGAAAGGGATTGAGGAAGAAGAAGTGGACATTGACCTAAGGGATACCTTCATGGCCTAAACGGACCCCCGCGGATGAACAGATTGCATAAAGTCAAAAGAAAGTGCAATGTTGTGATGGAACCGGGGAGGCGTTCGGGACGGGGGAAGTTTTAGAAATTGTTAATAAATTGTTGGATAATTGTATAAACAGGAGGAAAATGATATATATAAAAAAATATATACTGGAATTTAGAAGGGTGAGAGGGGACCTTATCGAAACGAATAAGATTATTAAGGGGTTGGACACGTTAGAGGCAGGAAACATTTCCCCAATGTTGGGGGAGTCCTGAACAAGGGGCCACAGTTCAAGAATAAGGGGTAGGCCATTTAGAACGGAGATGAGGGAAAACTTTTTCAGTCAGAGAGTTGTGAATCTGTGGAATTCTCTGCCTCAGAAGGCAGTGGAGGCCAATTCGATAAGATCTCCTCTCATCCTTCTAACTTCCAGTGTAGACAACCCTTGTCGCTCTAGTCTTTCAACATATGACAGTCCCGCCATTCCGGGAATTAACCTTGTAAACCTATGCTGCACGCCCTCATTAGCAAGAATATCCTTCCTCAAATTTGGAGACCAAAACTGCACACAGTACTCCAGGTGCGGTCTCACTAGGGCCCTGTACAACTGCAGAAGGACCTCTTTGCTCCTATACTCAAATCCTCTTGTTATGAAGGCCAACATTCCATTGGCTTTCTTCACTGCCTGCTGTACCTGCATGCTTCCTTTCAGTGACTGATGCACTAGGACACCCAGATCTCGTTGTACGCCCCCATTTCCTAACTTGACACCATTCAGATAATACTCTGCCTTCCTATTCTTACCACCAAAGTGGATAACCTCACACTTATCCACATTAAACTGCATCTGCCATGCATCCGCCCACTCAAACAACCTGTCCAAATCACCCTGCAACCTCATAGCATCTTCCTCACAGTTCACACTACCACCCAGCTTTGTATCATCTGCAAATTTGCTAATGGTACTTTTAATCCCTTCATTCAAGTCATTAATGTATATTGTAAATAGCTGAGGTCCCAGCACCGAGCCTTGCGGTACCTCACTAGTTACTGCCTGCCATTCTGAAAGGGACCCATTTATCCCCACTCTTTGCGTTCTGTCTATCAACCAATTTTCTATCCATGTCAGTACCCTACCTCCAATACCACGAGGGAAGGGCGTGTTCCAGCTCGGTAGAGATATTGAAGACAAACTGCACCGCGTTTCTGGAACACGCCCTTCCCTCGTGGGAGAGTGCAGGTCCCGTCGATAGATCCAGAGAACCCCACCGTCACACAGGGAGTGATCGAGGCCTGCTAATCCCTCCTCGGACAGCCATTCCCCTGATAACGCCGTTACATGAGCGTATCCTGGGAACCCCGCGATTCGCACAGTAGGTAATTCATCCATTACAGTCTCTCATCCCGGCAATTCCAGTGATAGGGAACTTTGATGCTCTCTCGTCCCACTTAAACATTACATCTTTACAAGTAACTGGTTAACAGCCATAGGACCAATTGTGAGCATGGGATCGCCACAGCGCACCGGACACAGGCTAACATCTGACTTATTCAGCCAGTCAATGATAGTAAAGCGGACAGTATCGCCGCTTGTCCCGTGCGCGACTCTGATCCAATTGCACGACGCAATACTTTTTTGCGTTCCCAAATTCAATAGAATTGTTGGTTCGCTGTGTAAGTAGTGGCCCATGGAAGAGGGCGAAATGAATGGAATTATAATTAGGCGTTTGGATCACTAATGACGCTCATTTTAAAGCACTCTACGGACGTCAAAAAAGTATTTTAATCCGCTGTCGGCACTGAAGACAATTTAACCGTCCAAGAACTTCAGCTGCTTACGGCCCTAATGCCTTCCTTCCCTACTTCCGCCGACCCACACCTGCAGCGCCGCCACTCCGCCATCAAATGTAGCGCAACGAATAATTTTCCGCAGTTACTGGACGGAATCGGGCTGCGGCACAACAAGCAATTGTGCTGCAGAAAGCAGCTGCGGCGCTCATTTTTATCCGACCTTCCCAATTGATTTGAGTTATTTAAGTTCCTCCTTTCTCACTGGACAAAATTCGCTCTCTGCATCGACAGAAGTATCGTGTTCCTATTCCCCTGTCCTTGGTGATGTTTATACTAATCGACTGGACTGATTTTACAGCGGCTTACTTGTGCCCATTGCCACCCAACGGCATTTTTGGGGACTATAATATCTTTCTAACACCGTGGCAAAATAATAATAATAATAATAATAATAATAATAATAATAATAATAATAATAATAATAATAATAATAATAATAATAATAATAATAATAATAATAATAATAATAATAATAATAATAATAATAATAATAATAATAATAATAATAATAATAATAATAATAATAATAATAATAATAATAATAATAATAATAATAATAATAATAATAATAATAATAATAATAATAATAATAATAATAATAATAATAATAATAATAATAATAATAATAATAATAATGTAGGAGCCATTTATGCTTAATTCAGTTATTGTCATTGTGTTATGGCTATGTTTTAATATTTCTAGTTTATGTATTTTTTTCCTGCTTGTGGGTGTGACTTAATGCGTAATTGGGAGTGTCTAGATGGGAGGAGGCTAGTGTGTCGACAGAGGTTGTGGGTCAGTTTAGACTCGGAGGATGGTGCGCATACAGTTCTTTACCACGCGCTCGTACCATACGCTCGCAACGGTTATATTTGTAAGAACCATACGGTAATAGCTGCAAGAATTTCTAGATATTGTTTGAAGAAGAAACAGTTGATAATGTACGGAAACTGATGAATTACTCGATGATTTGTGCTACTTTAATAAAACAAATTAATGAAGAAAAGAAGTTTGGATGATTCGTTTTGTCATATGACGTGTGCGTCAGCTATAACTACATTTCATCCCCGAGAAGTAATGGCTATCGAAGTGGGATTTCAAGATGGTATAGAAACTGCCATTACACTAGAGTAAAGAACTTTCTCTGAAGGAATTAGAGTAAAGAACTTGCTCTGAAGGACTAAAGTATAAGGAATTTAAGGAAGACTTGTTCTACAAGCAAAATCCGATTCTACAGTGGAATTGAATAAGAAGCTGAATCTCTGCCAGAGATTGGAGCTGAAATCCGGGAACAAAGAACCTGCCGGTCGAAGGCAAATTGATACGGTCTACACCTGGATACTCGGAAGATTGAAGACTTAATTGACCGGGTACAGTGACTAGAAGACTGTTTAGTTGTAATTTGAAGTTTAAAAAAACTTAAAAGCCTGTGGAAAATGTCTGCAGAAGTACTGTTTGATAGAAGAAGCTTGTTTTTGCTACGACGAGATAAGGAAGCCCAACTCGCAGAGCATGACCTTGAAATGAATGATGTTATCAACTTCTGAAAGATAAAGTGCTCAGCCAGCGATTGTTTACCATAGGTGCTTGCCGAAGTCTTTCAGCCTTGAAATTAATTATGTATTTTGAAAAAATGCTCATTCTGTTTTGAATTCTTCTGGTGTTGCTGGAACATAGTGATAAGCACAAATTATCATGGATCTTCCGTCAGGTAAGTACGAAGAACTGCCACCGGAGGGAAATGTGGAGCAAAAGGCAAGAAGATATGAAAAAAGAGACATTCAACTTTCGGAAAAAGGACTGGCGGCCTATCTGGAAAAATGCCAGAAGGAGAGAGACAAGCTGTGGAGGAAGGTCATTAAATCGATTAAATGTCAGAAGGAACTGATGGAATCAGATGGGAATGCGAACACTGTACAACCTAATAGGGATCACCTGCTTAACCTTCGCCAAGAGGTTAGAGAAAAACAACACTCGATATTGTGTTTGCAATTACCAGAAGGACAACTCGAATGGCACACTCAGTGGTTCCAAGAGAGGGAAAAGATTTTTGACGGTTTCGTGGCTGGCGTGGAGAAATGGATGCCTGAAGCCATGGCTCAAACATCGCACTCTACAGTGGAAGGTGCGCTGCGACAATGTGTAGAGGTGGAAGAAGAGATTACACCTCAGGATAGTGTCTCAAACGTCTCAACGCGAATATCTAGGCGTAAATCCAGTTCTGTAGCCAGTTCAGCTATGAGGGTCTCCGCTCAAATTGAAGCTGAAGCTGAGGTGGCTGCTCTCTCGCTAGAAGCGGCCGCCTTAGAGAAAAAAATATGAGATTGAGGACCAAGAAGAACAGCTGAAGAGAGGGGCATAGAGACAAGAAGAGCAGCTGAAGGGAGAGGCTGTGAGACAAGAAGAACAGCTGAAAAGACAAGAAGAACAGCTGAAGAGAGAGACCGAAAGACAAGCAGAACAGCTGAAGAGAGAGACCAAAAGACAAGCAGAACAACTGAAGAGAGAGAAGGAACGGCTGGAAATAGCCACAAAACTGGAAGCTGCAGAGGCAAGGAGGGACGTACTGGAAGGCCGAAGGTCGAAAGCCAGCTCGAGAGTTTCACAGAAGAAGGGTTCCTTAATCCAAGAAGGAGCTACTAAGTTGGAACCAAAGGCTGAGGCTAACCCACAGCCAGTGCCAGCCTGGTCTCGTGACACTGAACTGGCACTGAGTAAGTCGAGGGTCGACGAAACTTTAACAAAGCAACCTACCTTTGGGATACCTGTTACGGCTCGGGATGAGCCAACCCAATACTCTTTTCAGAGGCCCGCTCGTCAGCTACCTACACTCAGACAGAGACAGACAACTGACTATGGGGCTCATGGCAGAGCTTACCAGGATCGCCCTGAACCAAGCCAGGGGCCTCAAAATTAGTTCAATGAATTAGTAAGGAACCAAACGAGACTCAGCGAGCTCATGGTGCAACAAAATCTTTCTGCTACCTTACCCCAATGGAAATTCCTCATTATGATGGTTATCCCTTACAATATGGGACTTTCATATCGGCGTTCGAAGGAGGAGTGGAAATGAAAACCACGAGTTTCAGAGATCGTCTGCGATTTCTGGAGCAATACACGAGTGGATACGAGAAGCAGCTTGTTTGGAGTTACCGATATTTGCCTGCGGATGCGGGCTATCGAAAGGCAAGAAGATTGCTTGGAGAGCATTTTGGTGACAAACAGAAGATTGCTAACGCATACATGAAAAAGGCCTTTGCTTGGCCAGTTATTAAGGCGGAGGATGTGAAGGCGTTGCATGAGTTTGCAATGTTTCTCAGTGGTTGTTGTGATTCCATGAGAAATGGCAGCCACATGGAAGAGATGAACGTTGTTAGTAATATGAAGGCTATCGTCCTGAAACTGCCCTATAGGCTCAGAGAGAAATGGAGAGACAAAGCAGGCCTGATACAGGAGGTTGACGATAGAGGCCATGCTTCCTGACCTGGTGAATTTCATGGAAAGAGAAGTACGGTTAATGTCAAACCTACGTTACGGGAATATTCAAGATCCTAAATCAGCAACTGTTAAAGGCTCTACATTTACTAAGGGCAGGGGGAGACCAGGACCCAAGGAAAACAGTTTTGCTGCCACCGTAATACCTGTAGAAAAGAAGGGCGATGTGAAAGAAGAGGTATCGACCTTTAAACCGCAAGGGTTTTCCTTTGCGTGTAATGAAGTTGGCCATACTATAAGATGGTGTCGGAAATTCAAGAAACGGGATTATAAAAAAAGTATTGACTTCTTGAAGGAGAAAGGAATCTGCTATGGATGTCTGAAGAAAGGACATATGGTCAAAGACTGCAGGAATAAGATAATTTGTGACATATGTAAACAAGATCATCCTGAGTTGCTTCACACCAAACAGAGGTATACGGACGCGATGCCGGAGCAAGTGGAACAAACGGAGAAGCCGGCCACGAGTGACGTTGTTGCCCCCCCCCTCAGTTAACTGCACATATTGGGGCCGGGGTAGAAGCCTGTACTTTCGCCATCCTGCCAGTACAGGTAAGGAGCAGTGAAGGGAATACAGTGTTGCAAACATATGCCTTTTTGGACAGTGGAAGTTCCGCTACCTTATGCACAGAAAGCTTGATGAGAAAATTGGATATTACAGGAGAAAAGGTTAAGCTTCCCTTGAACACCATAAATGGTCCGAAATACTACGATAGTTATCATATCACAAGCATGGAGATAGCTAGTCTGGAGGATGACAACTTTATACAGATATCTGATGTGTTTACACAAGAGACTATACCCGTCTCTCATTCGAACATACCTAAGCAAGAGGAGTTGGAAAAGTGGCCTTACTTGAAGGATGTAAAATTACCCCAAATAAACTCAAGTATTGACCTACTTATCGGAACGAATGCTTTTGAAGCATTAGAACCTAGAATGATTATTACCAGTCGAGAAGGTGGTCCGTTTTATGTGAAAACCATACTCGGATGGGTTATCTGTGGCTCCCTGAGAAAGAATAATAAAGGCAGAAAAGGGAATAATTATACTGCTGCTGCTGTCAACCGGATATCTATCGTAAACCTAGAGGAGTTGTTGACTAAGCAATATAATCACGACTTCATTGAAAGAGCCGGCAAGGAATCAGATGAAATGTCCCGAGAAGAAGTGAAATTCTTGGAAATTATGGGTCGCTCAATAAAGATGATAGAAGGTCACTATTGTCTGGATCTACTCTTTAAACAAGAAGGTCTTAGTCTGCCGAATAACCTATGCCTTGCAGAACAACGTATTCAAAATCTGAAACGCAAATTTGGTAAGAATACTCAATTTCATGATGAATATACAGATCTGTCCTCTCGGAAAAGATTAATAATGGTTATGCAGAAAGAGTGCCGGAAGACTAGCTGAATAGAAGTGATGGAGAACGAAGACTTCCGGTGGCGCTATGAACTGAGTAAGTCGCACGCCAACTAGCTCCGTGAAAATGTCGACTTAAGGAGAGAGGAACGGGACGGGCCCGTTGTAACTTACCGGCAAATCTTAACGAAGGGTGGGCGACGTCATCAGATCGCGACTTTTAATATTAAATGTCGCTAAGTCGCAACCCCACGTTAAAAACCGTTAAAAAAGGAACGGTTAAAACAAGACTGTTGGAAGTAGAAGAACCAGGACAGATGGAAGCCTCTGCTGCAGCCCAAACTTCAGCGTTGACTCAGGGAGAAACTTCCAAACGATCCCGGAATACACAGCCAAAAAAAATTGGTTTGGAAGAATTTCGTAACGTTGTTGGTGAGGAGCTTTCAGGTATGAAGTCTCAAGTAACGAATATTACGGTTGAACTCCAAGAGATGAAAGTTGAATTAGTATCGCTTAAAGGAATGAAGGGGGAAATACTAACTACTATTAAGGACCAGTTGTCTTCATCAAAGGTTGAAATATGTGAAATCATGAATGAACACATGGAGGAAGTAACCTCCAAGCTACAAAAGTTGGACTCCGATTTTTCCGGTAAGGTGAACCACATCACTGCGTCAATACAACAACATGACGAGGCTAGATGTGATTTGGAAGCCTTAGCCGAGACGAGTGCTGAAACAACAAAAGCAGTATTGACGGAAACTCAGCGTTTATCTGATCTATTAATGAAATTAACTGAAAAATGTACTGACCTAGAGGGTCATTCTAAACGACAAAATTTAAGAATTCTTGGAGTTAAAGAAGGTAAAGAGAAAGCTAAAAACCTCCGTGACTTTACTGCTGAGCTTTTACAAGAAGTTTTGAAATGGATTCAAAGCCCTTGCTGGATCGAGCCCTCAGAGCACTGAGAGCACGTCCAGGTGCTAACGCCCCTCCAAGACATTTGATACTGAAGGTGCATTATCCTCACGCTTTAGAAGATATGCTGTCGAGAATTGCTAGCAACAGAACTTTATTATTTCAAGGCGATGAGATTCGCATCTTCAGAGATTATCCTGCTGAGGTGGTCAAAAAAAGAGCACTGTTCAATGAGTCAAGATCTATTCTTAGGAAGATCCCATCGCTCAGATTTGGTATGTTGTATCCAGCAAAACTCCGAGTTACCTACAATCAAACAGAATCCTTTTTTACTGACCACAATAAAGCACTTGAATTCGCTCGGGAGATCGAAAGGTCGCTGAAGGGTTGAATATTACCTCACGGCTTTATTAATTGGCAGACAACTGATTGGACTTTAAGATATTAAAATCTAAAGATTTAAGTTTAGTGTACATACTATACGAACATTAATCGTAACTAATTACTATTAATCAAAAAACGTATATATTATTATTAATCATTACTAATAAGAAGTACAAGTGATATTTGATTTATGTAAACTTTATTTCGAACACTTAATTAATATACCTTAAACAGAAAAATCGATTTATTATAGACTAATTAGTTTCGGGCCTGCCCCGTTTACCTCTCTTTTATAAGTAAAAAACCCCAACAACTTCGTTAAAAATCGGAGCTAGTATTGTTATTTTTTTTACATCCCACGGAAGTCCTTAGATTTTTTGCCACCTTAGGGTGGCTATCACTAACTGCACTAATTGTAGTTGTAGTTTTAGTTGTTTCTTTTTTTTTCCTGCACTCTTTTAACCTTTTATATATTGATTTTTTTTTTTAGATTCAATTTTTAATCATTATGTCATTATTCAGAATGTATATACTTTTGGGAGATATTTCCGGGAGACATTCCACGCAGTACAAAAGATCATCCACTCTTCATTCAAGAAAAATGTTGTAGTTCGGGTGCCAGGCCATTTGCTTTATTATAGACTATTTATCGGTTAAAATGCAAGATACTACTATGAAAACAGGGGGTAAAGGTATTACATTTTGTAGTTGGAATGTCAAGGGTATTAATGAACCAATTAAAAGAGGTAAAGTACTTTCACATTTAAAATCTATTGATGCTAATATAATGTTCCTTCAGGAAACTCATCTCAAAAATATAGCACATAACAGATTGAAAGGCAAATGGATTGATAAATTATTTCACTCATCATTTCCCTTTAAATCAAGAGGTGTTGCCATTTTAATTCGTAAGGGTATACCATTTATACATACCTCCTCTATAGTTGACATTGAAGGTAGATATGTTATATTAGTGGGAGAACTATACTCCACAAAATTGATATTGGTGAATGTCTACGCACCAAATTTTGATAATCCGTTATTTAAAAAATATATATTTAATACCATTCCAGAATTTGGACAATATAACGATAATTGGAGGAGATTTAAATTGTACACTAGATCCTTACTTGGATAGATCGTCAACTCAAAGGAAAACAAAATCCAAGTCGTGTGAATTATTAAACTCTTATATAAATAGTGCAAATATAAAAGATGTTTGGAGAATTGAAAACCCTTCAGGCCGAGAGTATTCATTTTATTCACCAGTGTGTAGTGGGCCAAGTAGGCCAAAATAACGACAAGTAGGCAAGGTTAACAAAAGCGTGTTTACTGTATCTCTGGAACTCCAAAAGGGGATGAGAGTCATGCGGTCCTTGACCTTTATACTCCCGGCCGAAGTCCGCCTCCTTGGCTCGACCCATTCCCGTGCCGAGGGGTCGTGAGTGGTATGGCCCGACCCTCGGGAGCCGCCACAGGTGCATAAAACTTACTCAAGAATTGACTATTTCTTGGTGGACTCCAAACTTATTCCTTATACGTATAATTCAAAATATCATAATATTATTATATCCGATCATGCCCCTTTAACATTTAGGGTAAAACTCCAAGGAGTAACGGGGAAACAGACCAATTGGAGATTTAATCCTCAAATCTTGAATGAAAAAGCATGTTATGACTATCTTAAATCGCAATTTGAAACTTTTTTTTACGCAAATGACCTCCCTGAAACACCTGCGTCCCTGCTTTGGGAAACATTGAAAGCGTTTGTGAGAGGATGTATTATTGCCTTTCAAGTGTCTCAAAACAAGAAGAAGCGGGCTGAACAACATGACCTAGAAAGTCAGATAAAACAGGTAGACATAACAAATGCCATCGCTCCGTCTATTGAAATACATAATAAAATCGCAGCTCTCAAATATAAGTTAAATTATATTCTCTCAGCTCATATTTTAAGGCTTTTTCAATATACTAAACAAAAACATTTTGAATTTGGAGATAAACCACAGAAATTGCTAGCACGTCAACTCCGTAAATTAGAAGATGAATCTACTATTCATAAAATTAGATCAGATAACGGAGATTTGCTTAAACTACCCAAGTGTGGCGGCACCCGGGGGCTAGGCCACTCCCTTGGTCATTCCACTCGGCACTCAGTGGACGGGAGGGATTAGGTCACTTCCTGGGTCAGTCCCCTTGGGTCAGGTGGTCTGGGACTATAAAGGGTTTGGGTGTGTCGACTCACCTTTCTTCTTGAGTGCGGTGTGTGATACTACAGGTAATACAGTTATTAAAGTTATTGATTACTCACCTGGCGTCTGGCCTGATTACCGCGGTGACCGCACCCACTACACTGGTGACCCCGACTTTCCCTCGCAAGTCGCGATGGACCAGAACCTGCAACTACCCGACTCTTCCAGTCAACCACAACCACAACTACAACCGCTTTTGGACCTTCCCGCGGACCCTGCCGCCCGCGCCGCTATCCACGCCGTGTCGGTGTGGCTGCCTCCATTGTGGACCGAGGACCCCGACTTCTGGTTTGACCAGGCCGAGGCACAGTTCGCCCTGCGGGGAATAACTGCCGACGCCACCAAATACTTTCACGTGGTCAGCGCCCTCGACCCGGCCACCGCGCGCCTGGTCCGACCCTTCCTCCGCGACCCCCCGGCAACCGATAAATACGTGGCCCTTAAAGCCTTCCTCCGTGAGCAGTTCGGCCTCTGCGAGGCTGAGCGGGCAACCCGGATCCTCCGAATGCCGCCCCTGGGTGACCGCCGCCCGTCGGTACTACTGGCCGACATGCAGGCACTGCTAGGCGACTACGAGCCCGGGTTCCTTTTTAAGCATGTTTACCTGATGCTGCTGCCGTCCGACCTCCGCCAGCAGCTCCTCGACGCCCCGTTCCCCAACATGCAGGCATTGGGCAGGCGCGCCGATGAGCTCATGATGGCCCGTCACCTGGCCCTCGACGCGTTGGAAGTCCATCCAACGGCCGACGACTACCCGCAGGTAGGAGCCTCGATCGCCCGCATTACCACCGCTCCCCGACAGCCTTCCCGACGGTATCCGGCTTCAGCAGCTCACCCAGCCGGCGGCGCGTCTTTTTCGCACGGCCCGCCTGCAGTTCCCCCACCCGCCACCGGAGGTCGCTGGTGGTCGGACCCAGGGGTCGCGCGCAGCCTCCCGGCAGTTCCTCCATACGCCACCGGAGGTCGCTGGTGGTCAGATCGGCCCGCACAGCCGCCCGTTTTCACGGAACCCAGCAGAGGGGGCTGGTGCTATTTCCATCGGCGGTGGGGCCCTTCGGCCCGTCAATGCCGGCAGCCCTGTTCGTTCCCGGGAAACGCAGAGGCCGGCCGTCACTGATTGCTTCGGCGGCCGGCCAGATTCATCGTGTGTTTGCGTGGGACAGCCGCTCCGGGGCCCGTTTCCTCGTAGACACCGGGGCGGAGGTGAGCGTTGTTCCCCCTTCGCAGGCTGACCTCCGTAGTGGTAACCGCGGTCCCCTCCTCGCCGCAGCCAATGGGACCACAATCCGGTCATATGGTGTGCGCACGATCTCCCTCAACTTCGGGGCGAGCAGCTTCTCGTGGCCATTTGTGATCGCGGATGTGTCCCAGCCACTGTTGGGTGCAGATTTCCTACGGGCACATTCCCTGCTCGTGGACGTTAAGCGGCAGCGTTTGGTGCACTCCGTCACTCTGCAGCCCATTTTCCTCCGCTTGGGCGACCCGGTCGTGCGTCCTGATGGGCCCCTGTCGTCCGTGGACGCTGTGTTCTCACGAATTCTGGCCGAATTCCCCGATATTCTGGACCCCCAGTTCCACTCCACCGCCCCGAAGCATGGGGTGGTGCATCATATAACGACTACTGGCCCGCCCTTGTACGCCCGGGCACGGCGTCTTCCACCGGACAAGCTCCGTCTCGCTCGGGAGGAGTTCCGCCTTATGGAGTCACTGGGGACCGTGCGCCGTTCAGACAGCCCGTGGGCGTCCCCGCTACATATGGTCCCCAAGGCAGACGGTGGTTGGCGTCCTTGCGGAGATTACCGCCGGCTTAACGATGCCACAATCGCCGACAGGTATCCGGTCCCTCACATCGAGGATTTTAATGCCCACCTGGCTGGGGCCACGGTGTTTTCCAAGGTCGACCTGGTGCGTGGCTATAACCAAATTCCAGTCCACCCCGACGACGTCCCCAAGACGGCAATCGTGACGCCATTTGGCCTATTTGAATTCTTCCGCATGCCGTTCGGACTCAAGAACGCTGCGCAAGCCTTTCAGCGACTTATGGACTGCGTGTGCCGTGGCTTGGAATTCGTATTCGTGTACCTTGATGACATATTGGTGGCGAGCCGCTCGAGACAGGAGCATGCTGCCCATCTCCGCCAGCTATGCCAGCGCCTTAGCGATCATGGGCTGGCCATCAACATCACCAAATGCCGTTTCGGGGTGGCATCCATCGAATTCCTGGGCCACCACGTGACCACGCACGGTGCGCTGCCGCTCCCCAACAAGGTGGACGCGGTGCGCCAGTTTCCACGCCCGACCACCGTGAAGGGCCTCCAGGAGTTCGTGGGAATGGTGGCCTTTTACCACCGATTTGTGCCATCTGCAGCCCGGATCATGCGCCCGCTTTTCCATCTCATGGCGGGCAAGCGCAGGGAGGTCGAATGGACCGACGATGCGGTGGCGGCGTTCCAACACGCCAAGGAAGCCCTGGCTGCAGCCACGATGCTCGTGCATCCACGGGTTGATGCACCAACCAGCCTGACGGTCGACGCTTCAGAAGTAGCGGTTGGGGCGGTGCTCGAACAGCACACGGATGGGTGTTGGAAGCCTCTGGCCTTCTTCAGTAGGCACCTCAGCGGCGCACAGCGAAACTACAGTGCCTTTGACCGCGAGCTCCTTGCCCTTTACCTTGCGGTCCGCCACTTCCGCTATTTTCTCGAGGGGCGGACTTTCACCGCGAACACGGACCACAAGCCCCTTACTTTCGCTTTCGCCAAGGTGTCCGACCCGTGGTCAGCTCGCCAGCAGCGGCAGCTGGCTTACATCTCAGAATTTACTACCTCCATCCGTTTCATCGGGGGTAAAGACAACCGGGTGGCCGACGCCTTGTCTCGACCCGCGGTCCACGCCGTCCTGCAAGTGGCTGATGGAATCGACTACTCAGCCCTGGCGGCGGCCCAGCTGTCCGATAACGAGATGTCCGCCTACCGTACCGCCGTTTCGGGCCTCAGGTTGGAGGACGTTCCCTGTGGCACTGGGGGCGCGACACTGCTTTGCGATGTGTCCACCGGGCAGCCACGCCCAATCGTGCCTGTTGCCTGGCGACGCCGGGTGTTCGAGGTGTTCCACGGGCTGTCCCACCCTTCCATTCGGGCAACGACGACCCTCGTGGCTTCCCGTTTCGTTTGGCACGGGTTACGCAAGCAGGTTGGGCATTGGGTGCGCACCTGCATCCCGTGCCAAACCTCAAAGGTACAGCGGCATGTGCGTGCGCCGCTCCAGGAGTTCCCCGTCCCTCGCCACCCTTTTGACCACATCCATGTGGACATCGTGGGGCCGCTGCCGCCTTCTCGGGGTTTCACCTACCTCCTGACAATGGTGGACCGTTTCACGCGGTGGCCGGAGGCAGTTCCACTGCCGGACACGTGTGCCTCTACTTGTGCCCGTGCCTTGGCGGTAAATTGGATTGCCAGATTTGGGGTTCCGCTCCATATTACGTCCGACAGGGGGCCACAATTCACCTCCGAGCTGTGGTCATCCATGGCCCAACTGCTGGGGGTTAACCTGCACCGCACCACAGCGTACCATCCGCAGGCGAACGGCCTGGTGGAGCGTTTCCACCGCCAGCTCAAGGCCGCTCTGAAGGCCAGGCTCGTTGGCCCGGACTGGGTTGACGCGTTGCCGTGGGTTTTACTGGGTGTCCGCACCGCCCCCAAGGAGGACTTGGCCACCTCCTCGGCGGAATTGGTTTACGGGGCTCCGTTGACGGTGCCCGGAGAGTTCGTTCCCCCCGCCCAGGGTCAGGCAGAACAGCCCTCAGCCGCCCTGCAACGCCTTCGTGAGACGGTGGGCTCGCTGGCGCCAGTGCCGACGTCTCGCCACGGTTCGGTGCAGTCACATGTCCCTTCCGCCCTGCAGGACTGTCCTTTTGTGTTCCTGCGTCGGGATGCCCACCGGCCACCCCTTTAGCGGCCTTATGAGGGACCGTTCAAAGTGCTTGAGCGGGGCTCTGCCACCTTCGTGTTGGACATGGGGGGTCGTCCTGAGACGGTCTCTCTTTCACGGCTGAAGCCGGCGCATGTGGACATTAGCCAGCCGGTGCTACTGGCGCAGCCTCGCCCTCGGGGTCGTCCCGCGTCCCGGCCCTTACCCCCGAAGTTCCCGCGGGTGCCTTCCCCTGGCGGGGTGGTTCTGCTTCCTGCGCCCGCCGTGGCGCGCACACGGGCTGGCCGTTTCATCCGTCCCCCTGTCCGTTTCGTGCCTTCGGTTCTTGGGGGGGGTCCTGTGGCGGCACCCGGGGGCTAGGCCACTCCCTTGGTCATTCCACTCGGCACTCAGTGGACGGGAGGGATTAGGTCACTTCCTGGGTCAGTCCCCTTGGGTCAGGTGGTCTGGGACTATAAAGGGTTTGGGTGTGTCGACTCACCTTTCTTCTTGAGTACGGTGTGTGATACTACAGGTAATACAGTTATTAAAGTTATTGATTACTCACCTGGCGTCTGGCCTGATTACCGCGGTGACCGCACCCACTACACAAGGATATTAATCAGAGATTTTTGCAATTTTATCAGACATTATATTCATCAAAAATAACAGATAGCTCTGCGCAGATGCAAAACTTTTTGCAGGAATGTAACCTCCCTGGTTTGAATGAGTCAAGTCAAGTCAAGTCAATTTTATTTGTATAGCACATTTAAAAACAACCCACGTTGACCAAAGTGCTGTACATCTGATTAGGTTCCAATGGGCAAAAAAATGAAACATACAGTAGCACGCAAAGGGCGCAGAAATAACTATGAAAGACGTTGAAGAGACCATTAAATCCATGAAAAATGGGAAGACTCCTGGCCCTGACGGCTTAAATAATGAATTTTATTTAAAAAATAGTGATTTGATCTCTCCACGTTTGCAAACTGTATATAGTTACGCCTTTAAACAACAGAGATTACCACAAACTCTGACTGAATCAACAATAATACTTATTCCTAAAAAAGATAAGGATTCTGAAGACCCTGGTTCGTACAGAGCGATAGCTCTTTTAAATACTGATCAGAAGATATTAGCGAAAATCTTAGCTCATAGATTGTCTAGTTATAGATAAATTGATACACCCCGACCAATCAAGCTTTATAGCTAAACGATATTCATTTTTCAATTTGAGACGCTTGTTTAATATAATATATTCAAATAGACTATTAAACGAAGATTTAGCAATCATTTCGCTAGATGCTGAAAAAGCATTTGATCAAGTAGAATGGCCCTATCTTTTCTCAGTGTTGGAAAAATTTGAATTAGGTGAATTTTTTTTTTCATGGGTGAAACTTTTATATACATCCCCAACAGCTAGAATATTAACTAATCAAATGCTGTCATCCAAATTTCATTTATTTAGGGGTTGTAGACAAGGATGCCCACTATCTCCGCTTCTATTTGCCCTCGTTATAGAACCACTTGCTGAGAATATTAGATCAAATTCAGATATTCACGGTTATAACACTAAACATACAACCAATAAAATTTCTTTATATGCGGATGATGTATTAATATACATTACAAATCCTGAAATTAGCATTCCGAATTTATTAAATCTCATAACTCAATTTGGTTCATTTTCAGTTATAGAATTAACTGGTACAAACGTGAAATTATGCCAATAATGGAGCAAAATCCGGCCATACTTCAACAATTTCCTTTTAAAATTGCTTATGAAAAGTTTAAATATCTTGGAATTTACGTGACTAGGAAATATACTTCATAAATTTAAATGAAATTTTCCTCCTTTACTTACTAAATTACACAGAAATATCCAATTTTGGAAAACAATCCCTATATCATTAGTTGGTCGTAGTAATGCTATAAAGATTATCTTTCTTCCACAGCTACTATACTTATTTCAAGCAATTCCGATCTATCTTCCAAAAAAGTTTTTTTTAAAAATCGATTCAATTATTACTAATCTTATTTGGGACTACAAGACTCATAGAATAAATAAAAGACATCTATGTAAGTCTAAAACTAATGGAGGAATTGCCTTACCTAACTTCTTATTTTATTATTGGGCGGTTAATATTAAAAATATAACCTGCTGGTTGGATGACACTGATCAACAACCGGATTGGTTAAAGATGGAGAAAGAGGATTGTTTACCATTTGATATTGGTGCGATCCTCTTAGGTCCAATAAATTTAAATAAAAAAACATATGGAGGTAATCCGATTATACACAGTGTTATCCGTACCTGGAAACAATTAAAACTTACTTTAAAACTGAGTAAATTATCTGCTTTCCTCCCTATTGCGAATAACCCTTCTTTTAACCCGTCTGTCTTAGATAGAGGATTAGCTCAATGGAAAAGTTATGGAATTAAAAGGGTGGGAGATCTTTATCATAAGGGAACTTTTCTTTCTTTTCAGGATTTACAGCAGAAGTACGGATTGCATGTTAATAATTATTTTAGATATTTACAACTTAGAGATTATGTAAAATTACACATGCAAGAATATAAATTTAGAGGTCCAGAAACTCTTGATGTTTGCCTGAATCGACATTATAATTCAAATAAATTAATATCCTTTATTTATAATACTCTCCTAGATACTAACATTCCGTCATCAGAATCATATAGACGAGCATGGGAGGACGAATTGAACCAACTCATAATGCAAGATATATGGGATGAAAGTTTACAACATATACACCAATGTTCATTAAATACTAGACATTCCTTAATATAATTTAAAATAATACATAGATTACATTATTCGAAGACGAAATTAAATAGGATTTTTCCTAGTATCTCTCCTATTTGTGATAAATGTCAATTTCAAGAAGCTAATTTAACTCATATTTTCGTAACTTGCATAAAAATGCAAAATTTCTGATTGGATATTTTTTAAATAGTTTCTAAAGTTATCGACAAGCAATTGGATATGGATCCAAAGTAATTATATTAGATTTATCAGAACATACTACAAACTTTACAACAAGTCAGGCACATTTTCTTGATTACAGTTTAATAACTGCGAAAAAATTAATACTTACATTTTGGAAAAAAACAATAACCCCCACAATCAAAATGTGGACTACGGAAATGACAGAGACCCTGCATTTGGAAAAAATAAGATTTGCCTTAATTGACAAACCTGATTTATTTTTTAAAATATGGTCTCCATTTATTGAATTTTTAGAAAAGTAAATGGGTCTGACACAGGACTAAAACAAAAATTTAAAATTAAAAGTTGAAACTTGAGTTTAGGGTTGGATGTACAACTGTGATTATTGTCACCCGGATCTACCTCATTTAATTTTTATAGTTATACCTTTTTTTGTTTTTTATATTCTCTCTTCCCAATAGCTTATAGTTTTTTTTCTGTCTTCTTTATTTCTTATTTTCTCTCTTTAAAAATTAAAAAATTGAAGCTATGTAAGAACTTTGTAACAAATTTGTCTTTTATTTTTATTTGTACATATGCTTTTCAAAAATAAAATAATTTAAAAAAATTTTTTTTTAAAAAAGGGGCAGAGGGAGAGGCGGTGGAAGGGGAGGGGGGAAGGGGATAGGGGGGAGAGGGGGAGGGGAGGAGGAGTGGTGCTGCAGGAGATGGGCGGCGTGAGGGGGAGGGGTGTAGGGAGGGAGAGGGGAGAGGCGAATGAAGGGGGAGGAGCGGCGGCGCCACGGTGCAGGGGAGTGGGAGGGGAGGGGCGTAGGGAGTGGGAGGGGGTAGGGAGTGGAAGGGCCACGGAATTTTCTCTGCTCGGCGGGGGCTTCAATGTCGGGAGCCCCGACCGCCCCGACTTGCAGCGGGGCTTGGGTCGGCCCGTTGCGGACATTTCACCGTCCGGCGCAGCCTGGAACATGGCAACGACAACAGCCTGACCGCAGGAGAAGAAGACGGCAGGGGAAGAGAAAAGACATTCTGGCCTTCCATCACAGTGAGGAGGGGACTGGAGGAGACTCACTGTGATGGATGTTTCTTTTTGGGGGTTTTTGTGTTGGTTGGGGTTGTGTAATTTGCTTATTTTATTGCTCTTATTGTTGGACTGTGGGTGACGAAATTTCGTTCAAAAAACTTGTTTTTTGGATGACAAATAAAGATATCTTGAATCTTGAATCTTGAGGGGCGGTGCGTAGGGGAGGGGCGAAGGGAGTGGGAGGGGAGGAGCTTGGGGAGGGGAGGTGAGGGGCGTAGGGAGGAGGACGGGAGGGGCGTAAGGATGGTGTAGGGGAGGGACGTAGGGAGGGTGAGGGGGAGGGGCATAGTGATGGTGTAGGGGAGGAGCGTGGGGAGGGGGAGGGCATAGGGAGTGGGATGGGAGGGGCGTAGGGAGTGGGAGGGGGTAGGGAGTGGAAGGGCCATGGGGTGGGAGGGGAGCGGCGTAGCGAGCGGAAGGGGAGGGTCGTATGGAGGGGATAGGGAAAGGGAGGGGCGTGGGGAGGAGCGAGGAGATGGAGGTATGGTGCAGGGGAGGGGAGTAGGGAAAGGGAGGGGAGGAGCGGAGGGGTGGTTCAGGGGAGGAGCGGAGGGTGTTGCGGAGAGAGGTGGAGAGGAGTGGCGGAGGGATGATGTAGGGTAGGGGAGGAGGGGTGGTGCAAAGGAGGGTCGTAGATGGGGAGCGGCGTTGTGTGGGACGGGCGAAGGGATGGTGCAGGGGAGGGGTGTGGGAGGGGCGGAGATGTGGTGCATAGGAAGGGCGGAGGGAGGGGCAGAGGGAGGGATGTGGGAATGGGAGGGGGTGTGGGGGGGGGAGAGTTTGGGAATGGTAGGGTGTGTAAGAGAGGGAGGGTGTCTGGGAATGGGAGGTGTTGTGGGGGGAGGGGTGTGGGAATGGGAGGGGGTTTGGTAGAGGGAGGGGTGTGTGAATGGGAGGGGATGTGGGAATTGTAGGGGTTGTGCGGGTGGGAGGGGGTGTGGGAGTTGGAGGGGGTGTGGGGGTGGGAGGGGGTGTGGGAGGGAGTTTGGGGGAAGGGGTGTGGGAATGGGAGGGGATGTAGGAGTGGGAAGGGGTGTGGGAGTGGGGGGGTGGGAGTGGGAGGGGGTGTGGGAGGGGGTGTGGGAATGGGAAGGGATGTGGGAGTGGGAAGGGGTGTGGGAGTGGGAGGGGGTGTGGGAGTGGGAGGGGGTGTGGGTGGGGGTGTGTGGGGAGGGGGTGTTTGGGGGAGGGTGTGTGGGAGTGGGGGGTGAGCGGGGGAGTGTTTTTGGTGGGGAGACAGGGAGGAAGGTGGGGGGAGGAGGAGGGGGGAGGGGTTGAGCGGTGAGACTGGGCAGGGGAGAGGTAGTGGGGGAGCCGGGGCGATAGAGAGCCGGAGCGGGAGCGAAGAAGTTGGAGGGAGGGGGAGAAGCAGAGGGGGGCAAATGTGCTAATCTGCATTCCCTGCATCCAACCCCCAACTACCCGCCTTTGTTCCCTTTCAAATCCTTACCTCAAACAAACTCATTCCTGCTTCAGTTGTCCGACCAACAGTTGATATCCCGAGCAGTGTTCCGGGGAGAGTGAAGGGGGATTCCCGGTTTCTCCTGTAGTCCGAGACAGACCCTCAACGCACCAAGGATCCATCAGACGAGGCAACGGAACCATCGCCACATCGCCAGTGAAACCGGTGAATTTGAAGCCTCAAGACTTCGGGGAAATCGCAGTGAGCTCCGTCCAAGAGAGAACGAACGAGAGTGGATCAACATTGTCGCCTTGTAGTCGCAGCCCCGGTTCCCAGACTCTGCCACAGAAGGGAGAACAAAGGGACTCAGTCCTCGGGGAGTTGCGGACGAACAGCGATACAACGGACACAAGTTTATCCAGTGGGGCATGTCCACAAACGCTCACTACCCACACACTGGTCAATGAAGTGGCGGATAAATTGCCACCGCTCCGGACTGTGAATCAGTCTGCCGCAGTTTCAATGGCAATCGCTGCTTTGGGCGGGACTTGCAGCAGCAGGTAAACAACATCGCAGCCTGATTTCCACACAAAGGAAACCTGCCCCGACCCTCCCACTAACCTGCCGCCGCTCCCCGTCTCTATTGGAAACCGCCGCCTCAGCCAGAGAGTTGTGGGCGGGCGCGGAATACACCTGGGCTCACAACACACAACTAGTTATACAGCGAGCTGCAGAACAAAGGGAGCAGGGAACAGCACAGCACATAAACAGAAGCTGGGAACAAAGAACTACAGGCGCTGGTTAATACACACAAGGGCACTGTGTACCAAAGAATACGACACGTATAATCCCCAAACCGAAAAGCATGGGTGAATCGTGAGCTCCACTCCCAGGGAAAGCCCGAGTTTACTTTCCTTTAAACTAAACGATACAGCCGGGAAACAGGCCCTTCGGCCCACCGTGTCCGCTCTGACCAACGATACTGGAGTAACAGGACACACCACTCCGTTGAAATCGCCGATACTGAATTGCAATCCGCAAAAGAGCGGAGCGGCCGCCATGTTAGTAAGCAAAACCAGGCGTTCGCTGCGCCTCTCGCAGTGTAATCAGTTTTGTGGAAGAACAGTATCTGTGATGAAACCATTAAAATGCAGAATATAGGTCATCTATCAACTCTCATTTTGTTGTTATTTTTATTTTTAAATGTTTTGCCCCTGCTTGAATTTATTATTTCATACAGTTTCTGCCCATTTCTCTCCCATCCTTCCTCCCCAGCCCCCTCTTTTGTGTAGTTTCCCTTGTATTCCTCAAACACACACTCTGCACAAATATAACTTATTATATATATATATATAACGATACATATGATTGTGTGTTTGTGTGTGAGAGGCAATATAGAGATAAATAGATCTCAAAGTTCGTCCTCATGGATCAGAAGCGACTTTGATTTAAAGCAACGCTCTATTTCCCTCTTCATCTTATATTTCACATGATGTACAGAAATCATAAAGGCGATTCGACCTAATACAGAAATCCTAATATTGTGAATAAAATAACTATGAACACATGCCAAGAAATTTTTTTCTGATTCTTTTCATTCTAGATTAGTGTAATAAAATGTAATGCATACATGCCTACACTGATACAGAGGCGCTAGCTTTAGACATGAATATGTACATTACTACCATAGTTTATTTTTTAATTTAACATATAATTGAGGGGGTCGGTGCAATATAGTGCTAACCCTCACTTTTGTGAAAAATGAGTGACATGCATTAACACGCTCATTACCCACTTCCCTCACACTGACCGGAGGTAGACACAAAATGCTGGAGCAACTCAGCGGCTCAGGCAGCATCTCGGGACAGAAGGAATTGGTGACGTTGCGGGTCGAGACCCTTCCGAAGGGTCACCCATCTTCTGCTGGACTTCGCCATGGACGACGAGGGCGACGAAAGTATCCACAAGCTGAAGGGGAAGGCGAAGAAGAGGAAGGGGCGAGAATTTGGCTCCTGAGGAACGCGCTCGATCCAGGCTGCGAGAAGACGAAGACTCCGTGGAGCAAGGCGGCGACGGGCCGGGGCCTCAACGCTCGGTGGACGGGTGGATTCTGTTTGTGACCGGGGTCCACGAGAAAACCGCAGAGGAGGAAGGACATCCACGACACGTTTGCTGAGTACGGTGAGATCAGGAACCTGCACCTCAACCTGGATCGGCGCACCGGCTACCTCAAGGGCTACGCTCTGGTGGAGTACGAGACCTGGGCTATAAGGAGGCGCAGGCGGCCATGCAGGGTTTGAAGGGGTCGGAGCTGGCCGACAGCCCATCAGCATGGAATTGGGCCTTCGTCAGGGTTCCCCCGAGGAGCAAGAGGCGGAGTGGCCGCAGGAGAAGCCGGAAACGTCACTTAACCGGGACGGATTGCGGAGCGACCGGTGGGACGGAGCGGCCCGCACAGCGCCGGGGACCGAGATCCTTCCGCAGATCGCCGTGCCCAAACTGAGCCGTGCGTTACAGGGGGCGTTTAATCTCAGTCGGGACTGCCGTGGGGCTGGGGAGAGGGTGGGGAGGGAAGGGTAAGGTTGGCTTGACAAAACAGCACTCGGAAATAAAATATATGATGTTTTTTTTAAATCTTCAGTCTGAAGAATCATTTAGTGCGGGGGCCCGATTCATCTGCTACTTTTGGTACTAGGTTAATCCGGCACTGGGTCTCTGGCGCTGCAAGGCAGTAACTCGACCGCCTCGCCACAGTCTGTAGCGTTCATGTCAAACTATGCTGTATGGCACAGGAAATCTATCTGTGGCTATCGCAGAGCCATTGAGGATGCCTAGAGGGAATTTCGGTCCAAGCTGGCGACCCGAGGCAGTGAGACGGACACCCACAGATTGTGGCAAGGCTTGCACGCCAGAACGGGCTAAAAGCACCATCGATGGCAACAATGGGTCTCTCCCCGAAGAGCTCAATGCATTCGCCGCCCGCTTTAAACAGGGTGCCTGGAGGAATGTCACCTCCCCAGTCAGTTTCTGGTGTACCTGCACCAACGGTTACTGAGGCAGGTGTAAGAGTGAATGTGTGGAGTGCAACTGGCTCGGATGCAGTCCCCCACTGTATACTCAGGACTGTGCGGACAAATTCGGCGCTTACCACATCTACAAGTCTGCAGGTGACAATTCTGTGGTGAGCGGATCGTGAACAATGACGACACGGAGCACAAGAGGAAGACGGGGAGCTGAGCAACACGGTGGGTGTCAGGAGAGCACCCTCGCACTCAAAGCCAGCAAGATGAAGGAGCTAGTTATTGTCTGCAGGAATCTTGATGGAGCACCCTGCCCTAATCTGCATCAATGGGGCCAAAGTGGAAATAGTTGAGAACTTGAAATTCCATGGTATTAATATAACCAATGATCTGTCGCGCAACGACCATATTTAAGCGTCAGCCAAGAAAGCACATCACTAGGAATCTGAGGAAATTCGGCATGCCTCCAATGATTCTTACACACTTCAGGGTTCGGTGCTGGGCCCATTGCTGTTTGACGTCTATATCAATGGTTTGGATCAGAATGTACAAGACATTACTAGTAAGTTTGCAGATGTCTCTAACGTTGTTGCTATTGCAGATAGCGAAGATAGTTATTAAGAATGACAACAGGACCTTGATCAGTTGAGCTGGTGGGCTGAGGAATTGTTGACGAAGTTTAAAGCAGATAAGTATGAAGTTTTGCATTTGTCAAACCAGCGCACGGATTACATAGTGAATTGCAGGGCTCTGAGAAGTGTTGTAGTGAAGAGGGATCCAATAGTGCAGCTATACAGCTCCTTGAAAGTGGCGTCACAAGTAGACAGTTTGGTCAAGAAGGCATTTGGCACATTGGCCATCATCAATCACAGTATTGAATATCGATGTTGGGAGGTCATGTTGCAGTTGTACAAGACATTCTGCCTCAGGGTATTGTGTTCCGTTTTGGTGATCCTGTTGGAGGAAAGATGGTGTTAAGATGGAAAGGATACAGAGCAGATTTACTCGGATGTCGCCAGCGCTCGAGTGTCTGAGCGATACAGAGAGGATGAGGGGGCTAGAACGTTATTTATTGGAGCGCAGGAGGATGAAGGATGATCTTTCGAAGTATACAAGATCATGAGAGGAATAGATTGTGTGAATGTCCAAACTTTTTAATCAGAGTAGGGGAATCGAGAACCAGAGGATATAGTTTAAGGTGACCGGTGGGAGATTTGATAGGAACCTCAGCGATATATATTTTAAACAAAGCAGGTTGGTGTGCGGATCGAGCTGTCGGATGAGGTAGATGAGGCAGGTGCTATCACAATGTTTAAAAAAAACATTTAGACAGGTACATAGATAGGTTAAGGTTCGACGGATATTGTCCTAATCTGGCAGTTGGGCCTGGCGTCGATGATTCGTGTTGCTTAGCAGGGACAAGTTGGGTGGAAGGGCGTGTTTGCCCGCTGTGTGACTCTTATTCAAGGTTCAAGGTCAGTTTATTGTCACATGTACCAATTAAGGTACAGTGAAATTCGAATTACCATACAGCCATACTAAAAAAAGCAACAAGACACACAACTAAATACAAGTTAAATAAACATCAACCACAGCGGATCCCCGTCTGAATATATCCTGTCTTTCTCTTCTGTTTTAGAAGCGCTGCAATTTCTACGATCTGCTTTACATTATCAATGATGTTACTGTGTTGCTCCTCCTATTCCTTCTTCTCACCTTCTTTCTGCATTGGTCTAACAGTTCATTTGTTGTTAACAAACATTCATCACCTTCTCCAGCGTACCAGCATCGGCTCCAATTTTAGCCTCCATCAGGGTACGAACATTACCGCTCTAGTCATGGTTCTTACTCACCTCAAATCATTTGGTTTGGTTCGCTTAGGTCAATAGACAATAGACAATAGACAATAGGTGCAGGAGTAGGCCATTCAGCCCTTCGAGCCAGCACCGCCATTCAATGCGATCATGGCTGATCACTCTCAATCAGTACCCCGTTCCTGCCTTCTCCCCATACCCCCTCACTCCGCTATCCTTAAGAGCTCTATCCAGCTCTCTCTTGAAAGCATCCAACGAACTGGCCTCCACTGCCTTCTGAGGTAGAGAATTCCACACCTTCACCACCCTCTGACTGAAAAAGTTCTTCCTCATCTCCGTTCTAAATGGCCTACCCCTTATTCTCAAACTGTGGCCCCTTGTTCTGGACTCCCCCAACATTGGGAACATGTTATCTGCCTCTAATGTGTCCAATCCCCTAATTATCTTATATGTTTCAATAAGATCCCCCCTCATCCTTCTAAATTCCAGTGTATACAAGCCCAATCGCTCCAGCCTTTCAACATACGACCGTCCCGCCATTCCGGGAATTAACCTAGTGAACCTACGCTGCACGCCCTCCATAGCAAGAATATCCTTCCTCAAATTTGGAGACCAAAACTGCACACAGTACTCCAGGTGCGGTCTCACCAGGGCCCGGTACAACTGTAGAAGGACCTCTTTGCTCCTATACTCAACTCCTCTTGTTACGAAGGCCAACATTCCATTGGCTTTCTTCACTGCCTGCTGAACCTGCACGCTTCCTTTCATTGACTGATGCACTAGGACACCCAGATCTCGTTGAACTCCCCCTCCTCCTAACTTGACACCATTCAGATAATAATCTGCCTTTCAGGTTTATATGTGTCATGGGTACTGGAGTAGAGTGGAAATATTTGTTTTGCATGCTCCCACCTCTTTTCAGATGTACTATATATATATGCAAACAGTTCATTACTTGTACAAGAGGAAGATACACCGTTGGAGAGGTAGATGATGCAATACTTCCATAACCTTTGAGACCTTCTACTGGCTTGGCGGAGCTGTAAACGATGAAGATGCGAGGCACATGGTGTGTAGGTTTAGGATTAGGATTATTATTGTTACATGGGGTACAGTGAAAGAAGAAACTGTGCTTTGCATGTTATCCAGGCAACCAGATATTCCATGCACAGGTACAATGAGTTCGAACTCAAGTACCATAGATAGCGAAAGCGGAAGATACAGAGTGCGGATACTGTTTCAGCAATGTAACATATCAGCTCGAGAGACAAAGTTCAATGCCGTCGATTAGGAAATGTGAATTAAACAGTACAATCGCTTATGGAAGGACCATAAAGAAGATCGATAACGGACGGGAAGAAGCTGCTTTCACGCATGTGTACTTTCTGCCGACTGGAGCAGGGAGAAGAAGGAATGGTCTGAGTGAACGGGGCTTTGGTTACATCGGCTGCTTTTCCGAGGCAGCGTAAAGTGTAGACGAATCAGTGGTGAGAAGTCTGCGGTGTGATGGGCGGGACTACATCTACAAATGTCTGCAACTGCTTGCGTTCCCACCAGAGCTTTTCACAAAACAAGCTGTGATGCACCTCTACATTATGCTTTCTATGGTGCATCTATAGAAGTTTGGAAGATGTCGGAGATAGTCCAAGTATATTGAAGAGCAGGGGATGGAAATTGGTGGTGAAATGTATGAAGTCAATGAGTTCTGCATGGGTACAAGAGGTAGCACCAATACATTCGTCAATGTAACGGAGGTAGAGTTCGGGGATGGGGCCGGTGTACGTCTCGAACAGGGATTGTGCGACGTATCCGACAAAGAGGCAGGCATAGCTAGGGCCCATGCGGGTGCCCATAGCTACGACTCTGGTTTGGAGGAAGTGGGAGCAGTCAAACGAGTTGTTGAGGGTAAGAACCAGCTCTGCTAGGCGGAGGAGGGTGTTAGTAACATATAACATATAACAACATATAACAACTACAGCATGGAAACAGGCCTGTCCGGCCCTACCAGTCCACGCCGACCATTCTCCCTGACCTAGTCTCATCTACCTGCACTCAGACCATAACCCTCCAATCCCATCCTATCCATATACCTATCCAATTTACTCTTAAATAATAAAATCGAGCCAGCCTCCACCACTTCCACCGGAAGCCCATTCCATACAGCCACAACCCTCTGAGTAAAGAAGTTCCCCCTCATGTTACCCCTAAACCTTTGTCCCTCAATTCTGAAGCTATGTCCCCTTGTTGGAATCTTCCCCACTCTCAAAGGGAAAAGCCTATCCACGTCAACTCTGTCCGTCCCTCTCAAAATTTTAAAAACCTCTATCAAGTCCCCCCTCAACCTTCTACGCTCCAAAGAATAAAGACCCAACCTATTCAACCTCTCTCTGTAGCCTAAGTGCTGAAACCCAGGCAACATTCTAGTAAATCTCCTCTGTACCCTCTCCATTGTGTCGACATCCTTCCTATAATTTGGCGACCAGAACTGCACACCATACTCCAGATTCGGCCTCACCAATGCCCTGTACAATTTCAACATTACATCCCAACTTCTATACTCGATGCTCTGATTTATAAAGACAAGCATACCAAACGCCTTCTTCACCACCCTATCCACATGAGATTCCACCTTCAGGGAACAATGCACAGTTATTCCCAGATCCCTCTGTTCCACTGCATTCCTCAATTCCCTACCATTTACCCTGTACGTCCTATTTTGATTTTTCCTACCAAAATGCAGCACCTCACACTTATCAGCATTAAACTCCATCTGCCATCTTTCAGCCCACCCTTCTAAAAGGCCCAAGTCTCTCTGTAGACTTTGAAAATCTACCTCACTATCAACTACTCCACCTATCTTAGTATCATCTGCATATTTACTAATCCAATTTGCCACACCATCATCCAGATCATTAATGTAAATGACAAACAACAGTGGACCCAACACAGATCCTTGGGGCACTCCACTAGACACTGGCCTCCAACCTGACATACAATTGTCAACCGTTACACTCTGGTATCTCCCATTCAGCCATTGTTGAATCCATCTTGCAACCTCACTATTAATACCCAATAGATGGGGATTGGCTGGGTCTACGGTCGAGGAAGAAACGGAGGACTTCAAGACCATCCTTGTGGGGGATGGAAGTGTAGAGTGACTGGACATCCATGTTAAAAATGAGGGAGTGGGGGCCTGGGAACCGGAAGTTATCGAGGAGACGGAGAGCATGTTAGGTGTCTTGGATGTAGGCGGGGAGGGATTTGTCCAGTGGGGATAAGATGGAGTCGAGGTAGGTAGAAATAATTTCGGTGGGACACCAACAGGCAGAAACAATGGGCCTGCCAGGACAGTTCTTCTGTTTATGGATTTTAGGTAGAAGTAAAATCGGGCCGTGCGGGGCTGGGGAACGATAAGGTTGGAGGCATTAGAGGGTATAGCGCCGGAATTGGTGAGGTCAGTGATGGTGTTGATGATTAACTTCTCGTGCTCGTCGGTGGGGTCATGGTCCAAGGATAAGTAGGAGGAGGTGTCCGAGAGTTGTCTTCTGGCCTCGGTCCAGTATAGGTCAGCACGCCAGACTACCATAGCATTTCCCTTGTCAGCGGGTTTGATGACTAAGTCAGGGTTATTGCAGAATGAGTGGAGGGCTGAACGTTTAGGAGGGGAGAGGTTAGAGTGAGTCAGAGGAGTGAAGAATTTGAGGCTGTTAAAGTCCCGCCGGCAGTTGGAGATGAAAAGTTCTAGTGTGGGTAGTTGGCCAACGGGGGGGGGGGGGTCCAAGAGGAGGGGGTCCACTGGAGAAGGGAGAAGGAGTCATCACTGGGTGAATAACATGACGTGTAATTGAGGTTTCACTTCACTTGGTGGGAATGTTGAACAGGGTATAACATGACTTGTCATTGTGCCACAAGGAGAGAGCCTTTAGATAATGGCAAGACCCTGATCAGCATCGATGTCCAGAGTCCAAGTCCATAACTCCCTGAAACCAGCAACACAAAGATGCTCTTGCCCAGTTGCATATGTTTTGAATAAACTTTTGCTCAATATGTGGAAAGACCTATTGTTAAATTATTTATCAGATAAATCACCTTACTTTGGCAATTGTGGCAACGTCAGTTTATCTGCATTGATGGTTTTTAAAACTGTATGCTGAGTGTTTTGATTTGTGTTGATACTCATGTTTATCCATTCCAAGTGGACGGTGGTGCAGCGGTAGAGTTGCTGCCTCACAGCGCCAGAGGCCCGGGTTCGATCCTGACCACGGGTGCTGTCTGTACGGAGTTTGCACGTCCTCCCTGTGTCCTGTGTGGGCTTTCTCCGGGTGCCCCGGTTCCCTCCCACGCTCCAAAGACGTACAGTTTTTTTAGGTTAATTGGCTTTGGTATAAATTGTAAATTGTCCCTACTGTGTGTCGCGCTGCGTTGGTGTGCGGGGATCGGTGGTCAGCGCGGACTCAGTGGGCCGAAGGGCCTGTTTCCGCGCTGTATCTCGAAACTAAATTAAATTAAGGTCCATCAAAAAGGCAGTCAGCATCAAAGACCCAGCGCTACCTGGCCACACACTCATTTCACCCCTGCCATCGGGAAGAAGGTAGAGAAGACCGAAAACTGTAACGTCCAGGTTCGGGAACAGCTTCTTTCCTGCAGCGATTAGACTATTAAACACTACAATGTAGCGCGTCAGGTATTTCGGGAAGGTTTATTTTATTGTATCGTGGTATCAGACGGGTCTAGTCTGCCGGAATGGCTTGGCGCCCAAACCTTGTCCTTATATACCTGAGTCCAGGACCGCCTCCCGGGACTGGTCCATTCCCGTGCCGAGGGGTCGGTAGAAGTATGGCCCGACCCTTGGGAGCCGCCACAACAACATCAAATAAGCTGGGAACTACAAAGACTATGTTTCTGTTTTATGTGTGTGTGTGTGTGTGTGTGTGTGTGTGTGTGTGTGTGTGTGTGTGTGTGTGTGTGTGTGTGTGTGTGTGTGTGTGTGTGTGTGTGTGTGTGTGTGTGTGTGTGTGTGTGTGTGTGTGTGTGTGTGTGTGTGTGTGTGTGTGTGTGTGTGTGTGTGTGTGTGTGTGTGTGTGTGTGTGTGTGTGTGTGTGTGTGTGTGTGTGTGTGTGTGTGTGTGTGTGTGTGTGTGTGTGTGTGTGTGTGTATATATGTGGGAGTGTCTGGGAGTAGAGGTCATCGGCTCAGAAATCTTCTTTTAGTAAGATGAGGAATTTCTTTAGTCAGAGGGTGAAGAATCTGTGGGATTCTTTGCCACAGACGGCGGTGGAGGCCAAGTGAGTGAATATATTTGAGGAGGACAAAAATAGATTCTTGATTAGAGTCATAGAGTCGTATAGTGATACAGTGTGGAAACAGGCCCAACTTGTCCACACCGATCAACCTATCCCTTCTACACTTGTCTCACCTGTCATCGCCTGGTCCATATCCCTCCAAACTTGTCCTATCCATGTACCTGTCTAACTGTTTGTTAAACGATGGGATAGTCCCTGCCTCGCCTTCTTTCTCCGGCAGCTCGGTCCATACACCCACCACCCTTTGTGTGAAAATCTTCACCTTGCTCTTATGTCGTCGATTCCTCTACACTGGGCACGAGACTTTGTGCGTCTACCTGTTCTATTCCCCTCGTGATGTTATACATAGTGGGGGAGACTTCTTCGATCCATTCTCTCCCCGCTGCGCTCAATGCCAGAGTCACATCGTAGACGTAAGTGTCTGGGTTAGAGTGGGAGGAGGAGAGGGAGAGGGGAGAGGGGGTGGGGAAAGGGGAGGGGAGAAAGAGAGGGGAGAGAGAGAGAGGAGAGCGAGTTAACCTACAGGTATGTAGGTTAATTGGCTGGGTAAATGTAAAAATTGTCCCTAGTGGGTGTAGGATAGTGTTAATGTACAGGGACCGCTGGGCGGCACGGACTTGTAGGGCCGAAAAGGCCTGTTTCCGGCTGTATATATATGATGATATGATGAGAGAGAGAGAGGGGGGGGGACAGAGAGAGGGAGAGGGAGACATAGAAACATGGAAAATAGGTGAAGAAGGCCATTTGGCCGTTCGAGCCAGCACCGCCATTCTCCCCACACACCTGTTCTCCTGACCCCCAAGACACATGACCCACGGCTCCCCCACACACCTGACGACCAGTCGCCCTGCTGCCGCCCAGCACCCCACACACATGACCGCAAGCTCCCCCACACACACGTGTCCCCAGCCCCCCACACACACCTGACCTCCAGCGACCCCCACACACATTACCCCCAGCTCCCCACAAACCTTACACGCAGCCCTCCGCACACCTGACCCCCTGACCCCCACACACCTGACCTCCAGCCCACCCTTGTGAAAACATCTGGTTAATTGAGCTCCGCTGCCTTCTGTGGCGGACATTTCCAGAGATTCACAACTTTGGGTGAAAACGTTTTTTTCCATCCCAGTCGTAAATAGCCTACCCTTATTCTGAAATTGTGTCCACTGGTTATGGACACCCCCAACGTTGGGTCACGTGTGGGGAGAGACTGGGGGTCAGGTGTGTGTGGGGGCTGGTGGTCAGGGGGTCAGGTGTGTGGGGGCGCGGGGCTAGGGTCAGGTGTGTGCGGGGGGCTAGCGGTCAAGTATGTGCGGGGGCAGGGGATCAGGTGTGTGGGTGAATTGGGGTTCTGATGTGTGGGAGCTGTTGGTCCGATGTGTGGTGGGGCTGGGGGATCAGGTCCGTGGGGGGGGACTAAGGGTCAGGTGTGTGGGGGGCTTTGGGCCTGATGTGTGGGGGGCTGGGGTTCGTGTGTGTGGGGGCGCAGGGGAGCAGGTGTCAGGTGTAGGGGGACTGGGTCTCAGGTGTTGTAGGGCGACTGTTGGTAAGAGGTTCGGGGGTCTTAGGCTCATGCGTGTGGGGGGTCAGGTCTGTGGGAGGGTTGGGATCAGGTGTTTAGGGGGGCTGGGGATCAGGGGTGTTGGGTGACTGGGGGTCAAGGGCCCAGGTGTGTGGGGGGCTGGGGGTCAGGTGTGTGTGGGGTGCTGGGGATCAGGTATTTGGGTGGGCTGGGGGGCCAGGGGATCATGTCTGTGTGGGGGGCATGTTGTCAGGGGTCACGTGTATGGGAGGGGCGGGTGTCAGGCGTGTGGGGGGCTGTGAGTCATGTATGTGGGTGGCTATGGCTCAGGTGTGTGGGGGGATGGTTGTCGGGTGTGTGGGGGGCTGTGTGTCAGGTTGTGGGTGGCTGGTGGTCAGGTGTGTGGGGGCTGAGTGACAGGTTGTGGGGGCTTGGGGTCAGGTGTGTGGGGGTGTCTTGGGTGTCAGGGTTGTGGGAGGGCTGGGGGTCACGTGTGTGGCTGGCTAATTGTCAGGTGAGTGGGTGGCTGAGTGTCAGGTGTGTGGGAGTCTGTGGGTCAGGTGTGTGTGGGGGCGGGATGGGGGTCAGGTGTGTGGGGGGACTAGTTTACTTATGTGGGGTGGAGGGGCTGGGTGATAGTTTTGTGGGAGGGCTGGGGTTCAGGGGTGTTGGGTGGTTGGGGGGCAGGTGCATGTGGGGGGGAGGGGGTGGACAGGTGTGTGGGGGGTGGGGGCCTGATGTGTGGTGGGTCTTTGGGTCAGGTGTGTGGGAGGGGTCAGGAAAATTTGGTGTGTTGTGTGGCTGGGGGTCAGGTGTGTGGGCGGGCTGGGGTCAGTTTGTCAGTTGTGTGGGGGAGCTGCGGTTCTTCTGTGTGAGGGGGCTGGGGTCCAGGTGTGTGGGGGGGCTGGTAGTCAAGTGTGTGGGGGTTTGTTTTGTGGGCAGGTGTTTGGGGTTCATGTGGTTAGATGAGTGGGGGGCTGGGAATCAGTGGGTCAGGTGTGTCGGGGACTGGGGTTCAGACATGAATGGGGCTGGAGGTGAGGTGTGTATGGGTACTGTGTGTCAGGTGTGGGGGGGGCTGGGGGTCCGGTGTGTGGGCGGGCTGGGGTCAGTTTGTCAGTTGTGTGGGGGAGCTGCGGTTCATGTGTGTGAGGGGGCTGGGGCTCAGGTGCGTTGGAGGATGCTGGGGGGTCAGGTGTGAGGGGGGCTGTGGGTCAGGTGTGTTGGGTTCTGGGTGTAAGGTGTGTGTGTGTGTGTGTGTGTGTGTGTGTGTGTGTGTGTGTGTGTGTGTGTGTGTGTGTGTGTGTGTGTGTGTGTGTGTGTGTGCGTGCGTGTGTGTGTGTGTGTGTGTGTGTGTGTGTGTGTGTGTGTGTGTGTGTGTGTGTGTGTGTGTGTGTGTGTGTGTGTGTGTGTGTGTGTGTGTGTGTGTGTGTGTGTGTGTGTGTGTGTGTGTGTGTGTGTGTGTGTGTGTGTGTGTGTGTGTGTGTGTGTGTGTGTGTGTGTGTGTGTGCGCGTGTGTGTGTGTGGGAGAGTCTAGGACTATAAGCCATCGGCTCAGAAATCTTCTTTTAAGAAGATGAGGAAGAATTTCTTTAATCCGAGGGTGGTTAATCTGTTGGATTCATTGCCACAGAAGGCGATGGCGCCCAAGCCAGTGGATATATTTGAAGATGAGAAAAATAGATTCTTGATTAGAGTCATGGAGTCGTATTGTGACACAGTGTAGAAACAGGCCCTTCGGCCCAACTTGTCCACACCGACCAGCATGCCCCATCTACACATGTCCCACCTGTCTGCGCCTGGTCCATATCCCTCCAAACCTGTCCTATCCATGTACCTATCTGTTTGTTAAACGATGGGATAGTCCCTGCCTCACATACCTGCTCCGGCAACTCGTTCCATACACCCATCACCCTTTGTGTGAAAATGTTACCCCTCAGATTCCTACTAAATCTTCACTTTGCACCTATGTCCCCAGGTCCTAGATTCCTCTACACTGGGCACGAGACCTTGTGCGTCTCCTCGATCTATTCCCTTCGTGATTTTATACGCAGTGGGGGAGACTTCCTCGACCTCTTCTCTCCCCGCTGCGCCCAATGCCAGAGACTAATCGTAGACGTTAGTGTCTTGGGTAGAGAGGGAGAAGGGGAGGGAGAGGAGATAGGGGAGAGGGAGAGAAGAGAGCGAGAGAGAGAGGGAGACAGAAAGAGGGAGAGAGAGAGGGAGACAGAAACATGGAAAAATAGGTGCAGGAGAAGGCCATTTGGCCCTTCGTGCCAGCACCGTCACTCTCCCCACACACCTGACCCGCTGGCCCCCCAGACAACTACCCCCAGCTCCCCCACACACACTTGAAACCCAGCCCCCCACACACCTGACCCACAGCCCCCCAAACACCTGACTCCCAGCCCCCCCCACACACACACACCTAACCCCCAGCCCCACACACAGTTGACGCATAGCCCCCTGCACACCTGACCCCAGCCCCCCACAAACTTGGCATGCAGCATTTCACACAACTGACCCACCCGCACACCTGACCTCCAGCGCCCCTCACACCTGACCTCCAGCCCCCCTCCACACACTTGACCCCTGACCCCAGCCCACCCACACACTGACCACCAGCCCCTCCAATCACCTGACCCCCAGCCCCCCATACACATGAACACCCATCCAGCCCTCAACGAAACATAGAAAATAGGTGCAGGAGTAGGCCATACAGCCCTTCGAGCCAGCACCACTATTCAATATGTTCATGGCTGATCAACCAAAATCAGTACCCCGTTCCTGCTTTCTCCCCATATCCCTGAATTTGTTTAGCCATAAGAGCTAAATCTAAGTCTTTCTTGAAAACATCCAGTTACTTGCACTCCACTGCCTTCTGTGGCGGACAATTCCACAGATTCACAACTCACTGGGTGAAAACTTATTTTTCATATCAGTCTCAAATAGCCTACCCATATTCTTTAACTGTGACCCCTGGTTCTGGACTCCCCAACATCGGGTCACGTGTGTGGGGAGACTGGGGGCCAGGTATGTGTGGGCTTGGGGTCAGGTGGTCAGGTATGTGTGGGGCATGGAGTCAGGGGGTCAGGTGTGTGGGGGCGGGGGGACAGGGGGTTGGATGTGCCGGGGGCATGTAGTCAGGGGGTCAGCTGTGTGCGGGCGGGGGGGTTAATTGGGGTTCTGGTGTGTGGGAGCTGGTGATCAGGTGTGCAGCGGGACTGGGGGTCAGGTGTGTGGGGAGTACTGGGGGTCAGGTGTGTAGTGGGGCTGAGGTTCAATTGATCAGTTGCTTGGGGGGACTGGGGTTCAGGTGTGTGGGGGGCTGGGAGTCATGTGTGTGGGGGTGCTGGGGATCAGGGGTCAGGTGTGTGGGCGACTGGGTGTCAGATGTTGTGGGGCGTCTGGTGGTAAGATGTTTAGGGGGCTTGGGCTCATGTGTGTGGGGGGAGGGCCGGGGATGGGGGTCAGGTGTGTGGGGGGTGGTGGGGGTCAGGGGTGTTGGGTGACGAGGGCTCAGGGGGTCAGGTGTGTGGGGGAGCTGTGGTTCAGGAGTGTGGGGGGGGTGTAGGTCACGTGTTTGTGTGGGCTGGCGGTTAGGGGGCCACGTGTGTATGGAGATGAGGGTCAGACATGTGAGGCGCTGGGTGTCAGGTGTGTTGAGGGCTGGGTGTCAGGTGTGTGGGGGGTGGAGGGTCAGTGGTGTTGGGTGACTGGGGGTTCGGTGTGTGGAGGGTCCTGGGGTCAGGGGATCATATGTGAGAGGAACCGGGTGTCAGATGTGTGGGGAGCTGGTTTTCGCTTGTGTGGGGCTGTGGTTTAGGTGTGTTGGGGCGAGGGGTCAGGTGTGTGGGGGGTTGGGTTCAGGTGTGTGTGGAGGGGGGGCTGCAGGTCAGATGTGTGGGTCCCTTAATGTGTGGCGGGTGGGCTGGGTGGAAGTTGTGTGGGAGGGCTGGGGTTCAGGGGTGTTGGGCGGGCTGGAGGACAGGTGAGTGGGCGGGCTGAGGTCAGTTTGTCAGTTGCGTGGGGGAGCTGCAGTTCATGTGTGTGAGGGAGCTGGAGCTCAGGTGTGTGGGGCGCTGGGAGTGAAGTGGGTGGGGGTTTTGTGGCTCAGGTGTGTGGGGGTCAGGTGAGTGGGGGGATGGGAGTCAGTGGGCAGTTGTGTGGGGGGCTGGGGTTCATTGGGTCAGGTGTTTGTCGGGGGCAGGGGTGTGGCGGTCAGGGGGTCAGGTGAGTGGGGCAGCTGGGGGTCAACTGTGTAGGGGGACTGGGGTCAGGCATGTGTGTAGCTGGTTGTGAGGTGTGTGAGGGGTAGTGGTCAGGTGTATGGGGGGCTGGGGGTCAGGTGGGTGGGGGGGGGGGCTTGGGGGCAGGTGTGTGGGTGACTGGGGTCAATTGTGTGGGGGGCTGGGGGTCAGGTTTGTGTGGGGGGCTGGGGTCAGGTGTGTGGGGGACTGGGGGTCAGGTGTGTGTGGGGTTTGTGGGTCCGGTGTGTGTGGGTCAGCTGTGTGGGGGTCAGGTGGTCAGGTGAGTGGGGGGTTGGGAGTCAGTGTGTCAGGTGAATGGGGGCTGGGGGTCAGGGGGGCAGGTGCTTGTGGGGCTGGGGGGACGTTGGGTGGGGGTGTTGGTGTCAGGTATGTGGGGATGAAGTCTGATGTGAGGGAGGATGGGGGGTCAGGTGTGTGGGGAGTTGGGTGTCAGTTGTGTGGGGGGCTGGGGGTCAGATGTGTGCTGGAGCCGGGTGTCAGTTGTGTGGGGGGCTGGGGGTCAGGTGTGTGGGTGGAATTGGGTCAGGTGTGTGCGGGGGCTGGGTGTCAGGTGTGTAGCTGGCTGGGGGTCAGGTGTGTGGGGGGGGCTGTGGGTCAACTGTGTGTGGGGACTTTGGGTCAGGGGATCACTTGTGTGGGGGCTGTGTTGCATGTGTGTGGGTTGTTGCGGGTCAGGTATGCGGGGGGCTGGAGGTCATGTGTGTGTGGGGGGCTGGAGCGTTTTGTGGGGAGCTGTGGGTCAGGTGTGTGTGCGGGGGCTGTGGGTCAGGGGATCAAGTGTGTGGGAGGGCTGGGTGGCATTTGTGTGTGGGGGGCTGGGGCTCATGTGTGTGTTGGGGGTTGGGGGTTGGGGCTCAGGTGTGTGTGGGGGGGCTGGCGATCCGGGGTGTTCGGTGGCTGGGGGGTCTGCGGATTAGCTGTGTGCGGGGCTGGGGTTCAGTTGTGTGGGTGGGGGCTGCGGGTGAGTTGTATGGGGGGCTGGGGTCAGGTGGGTCGGTGGGTTTGGGGTCAGGTATGTGCGGGTGGTTGGGTGTCAGTTCCGTTGGGGGGCTGATGGTCATGTGTGTGATGGGGCTGGTGTTCAAGTGTGTGAGGTGCTGGAGCTGAGGGAGTTAGATGCGTGGGGGGGGGGTGGTGGTCAGGTGTGTGAAGGGCTTGGGCCTCAGTTGTTCCGGTGTGTGGGGGGTTGGGTGCCTGTTGGTCGGGGGTATGGGGGGGGGGCTGGGTGTCAGGTTGTGGGGGTCTGGAGGTCAGGTGTGTGGGGTGGCTGCGGGGTCAGGTGTGTGGTCGGGGCTGTGGTTCAGGTGTGTGGTGGGGCTTGGGGGTCAGGGGGTCAGGTGTGTGTGGGAGGACTGATGTTCAGGTGTGTGGGGGGCTGAGGGCTAGGTGCGTGGGTATCTGGGTGTCAGGTGTGTGGCAGGGGCTGCGGTTCAGGTATGTCGGGGGGCTGGCGGTCATGTGTGGGGGGGCTGGGTGTCGTTGTGGGTCAAGTGTATGGGGTGGGTGGGGGTCAAGGGTTTGGGAGGCTGGGTGTCAGGGGTGACATGTTTGGGGGGTGGGAGCCATATGTGTGGGGGGCTGGAGGTCAGGGGTGTGGGGGGTGGGGTCAGGTTGCTGGGGGCTAGGGGTTCAATTGTGTGGGTGGTCGGGGGTTAGTTGTGTCGGACGCTGAGGGTCAGGTGTGTGGGTGGGCTGTGGGAGGTGTGTGGTGGGGCTGTGGATCAGGCGTGTGTGGGGGGGCTGTGGTTCCGGAGTGTGGGGGGGAGGGTGGCAGGAGGCACGTGTGTGGGCTGCTGAGGGCCATGTGTCAGGTGTGTGGGGGACTGTGATTCAGGTATTTGGGTGGCCAAGGGGTCAGGTATGTGGGTGGACTGGCGGATAAGGTGCGTGGGAGGTCAGTTGGTCAGGTGAGTGGGGGTCTGGGTGTCAAGTGTGTAGGGGAACTGGGGTTCAGGTATGTGGGGAGCTGGAGGTGAGGTGTGTGTGGGAGCTGTGGGTCAGGTGTATGTGGGGGTCTGGTTGTCTGCTGCGTGGGGGGCTGGGAACCAGATATGTGGGGGGCTGGAGATCAAGCGTGTGGCGGGATAGGGATCATCTGAATTCTGGGCTTGGGATCAAGTTTGTGGGGTCTGGGGCTCAGGTATGCAGGGGGTTGGAGTTCAGGTGTGTGCGGGGCTGGGGGTCAGGTGTGTGGGGTGGCTGGTTGTCAGTTTTGTGGCGGTTAGGTGTGTGCGGCGTGTGTGGGTCAGTGGGTCAGGTGAGTGGGAGGCCGTGTGTCAGGTATGTGGGGGCTGGAGGACAGGTGTGTGGTGTGGCTGGAGGTCAGGTGTTTGCGTGGGCTTGGGGTCAGATGTGTGGGGGGGCTGGGGGACGTGTCTGGTGGGCTGGGGGTCAGGTGCGTAGGGGGCTGGGGTCAGATATATGGGGGGCTGAGGGGTTCAGGTATGTGGGGGGGCTGGGGGACGTGTGTGACGGGCTGGGGGTTAGGGATGTGGGGAGCTGGGGGTTTGGAGTGTGGGGGCGAGGGTTTTGGTGTGTGGGTGTCTGGGATCTGGGGTCCAGGTGTGTGGGCAGAGTGGGGGTCAGGTGTGTGAGGGGACTGAGGGTCAGGTGTGTGGGAGGGCTGGGATTCAGGTGTGTGTTGTGGGGGTGGTGTCAAGTGTGTTGTGGGGGTGGGGGCCAGATGTGTTGTGGGGGTGGGGACATGTGTGTTGTGGGTGTGGGTCGGGTTTGTGGGGGGCTGGGGGATCAGGGGGCCAGGTTTGTGGGGAGGTTGGGGGTCAGGTGTGTGTGCGGGGGCTGTGGGTCAGGGGATCAAGTGTGTGGGGGGCTGGGTTGCATATGAGTGGGGGGGGTGGGGCTCATGTGTGTGGGGGGAAGGGGCTTCGGGGTGTTCGGTGGCTGGGTGGGTCAGGGGATCTGATGAGTGGGGGGCTGGGGCTCAGGGGGTCAGATGTGTGGGGGGCTGATGGTCATATGTGTGGGGGGCTGGGTGTCAGTGGTTCAGCTGAGTGGGGGGCTGGGGGTCAAATGTGTGGGGGTCCGGGGGTCACGTGTGCGGGTGCTTGGGGTCACGTGTGTGGGGGTCTGAGTATCAAGTTTGTGGGGGGCGGGGGTCACGTGTGTGGGTGGCTGGGTGTCAGGTGTGTTTGGGTGCTGTGTGTCAGGGTGTCAGGTGTGTTTGAGGCTGTAGGTCAGGGGGTCAGGTTTGTGTGGCACTGAGGGTCAGGTTTGTGGGGCGCTGGGAGTCATGTGTGTGGGGACTGTTGTGTGGGGTTTGTTGAGGGTCTGGTGTGTGGGGGGCTCGCGGTCAGGTGTGTGGGGGGGGGGTGCTGGTGGTTATGTGTGTGTGAGGCTGGGAGTCAGAGAGTAAGCTATGTGGGGGCTGGGGGTCAGGTGTGTGGGGGGCTGGTGGTCAGGTTTCTGGGGAGCTGGGGGGTCAGGAATGTGCGGAGGCTGCGTTCAGTGGGTATCGAGTGCGGGGGGCTGGGTGTCAGGTTTGTGGGTCTGGGGGGCAGGTGTGTGCGTGGCTGCGGGTGAGTTGTATGGGGGTTTGGTGGTCAGGTGGGTTGGGGGTGCTTGGGGACAGGTATGTGGGGTTAGTTGAGAATCAGATGCGTGGGGGGGCTGAGGGTTTGGTGTGTGATGGGGCTGGGGTTCTGGTGCGTGAGGTGCTGGTGGTGAGGAGGTTAGATGCGTGGGGGGGTGGTGGTCAGGTGTGTGAGGGGCTTTGGCCTCAGTTGCTCCGGTGTGTCGGGTGTTGGGTGCCTGTTGGTCAGGTGTATGGGGGGGTCTGGGTGTCATGTGTGTGGGGGCAGGGGGTTAGGTGTGTGGGTCGGCTTAGGGTCAGGTTGTGGGTGGGCTGAGGGTCAGGTTGTGGGGTCTGGGTGTCAGGTGTGTGGGGTGGCTGGGGGGTCAGGTGTGTGGTAGGGGCAGTGGTTCAGGTGTGTGAGGGGCTTGGGGGGTCAGGGGTCAGTTGTGTGTGGGGGGGCTGGTGTTCAGGTGTGTGAGGGGCTGGGGGTCAGGTGTCTGCGGGGCTGGGGGTCAGGTATGTGGGTGGCTGAGGGCCAGGTGCGTGGGTGTCTGTGTGTCAGGTGTGTGGTGGGGACTGCTGTTCAGGTATGTCGGGGGCTGGCGGTCATGTGTGTGGCGGGCGGTTGTGTGTCAGGGGGTCAAGTGTATGGAGGGGCGGGGGTCATGTGTGTGGGGGGCTGGGTATCATGGGGTCACGTGTGTGGGGGAGGGAGCCATATGTGTGGGGGCTGGAGATCAGGGGTGTGGGCTGCTGGGGTTTAAGGGTTCAATTGTGTGGGTGGTCTGGGGGTCAGTTGTGTCGGGCGCTGAGGGTCAGGTGTGTGGGTGGGCTGTGAGAGCTGTGTGGCGGTGCTGGGGACCAGGTTTGTGTGGGGGGGCTGTGGTTCCGGAGTGTGGGGGGAGGTGCGGGGGGCACGTGTGTGGGCGGCTGGGTACATGTGCGTGTGGGTACTGGGTATCAGGGATCTGGTGTGTGGGGGACTGGGATTTAGGTGTATGGGTGGCCAAGGGGTCAGGTATGTGGTGGACTTGCGGATCAGGTGTGTTGGAAGTCAGTTGGTCAGGTGAGTGGGGGGCTGGGTGTCAAGTATGTAGGTAGATTGGGGTTCAGGTATGTGGGGAGCTGGAGGTGAGGTGTGTGTGGAGGCTATGGGTCAGGTGTATTTGGGGGGACTGGATGTCTGGTGCGTGGGGGCTGGGAGTCAGGTATGTGGGGGGCTGGAGTTCAGGTGTGTGGGGGGCTGGGGATTAAGTGTGTGCGGGGCTGGGGCTCAGGTATGCAGTGGGCTGGAGGTCAGGTTTGTGCGGGGCTGGGGGTCAGGTTTGTGTTGGGGGTTGGGGTCTGTTTTGTGGCGAGGCTGGGGGTTAGTTTTGTGGGGGCTGAAGGACACGTGTGTGTTATGGCTGGAGGTCAGGTGTGTGGTGTGGCTGGAGGTCAGTTGTGTGCGGGTGCTGGGAGTCAGGTGTGTGAGCGGCTGGGGGTAAGGTGTGTGGGGGGCGAGGGTTCTGGTGTGTGGGTGTCTGGGATCAGGGAGTCAGGTGTGTGTGGAGACTGGGGTTCAGATGTGTGGGAGGGCTGTGGGTCAGGTATGTGGGAGGGCTGGGATTGTGTGTATGGTGAATCAGTGGGTCAGGCGTGTGTGGGGGCTGGGCGTCAGCTGTGTCGGGGTCGGGTGGTCTGGTTTGTGGGGGGTGGGGGGTCAATTGTGTGCGGGGCAGGGAGTCAGGTGTGTGGGAGGGTTGAGGTCAGGTGCGTTGAAGGACTGGGGTCCAGGTGTGTGTGTGGGGGTCTGGGGGCTGGTGGCTGGGGGGCTGGGAGACAAGGTGATCAGGTGTATGAGGGGCTGGGGCAGGGGGTCATGTGTGTTGGGGGCTGAGGGGTCAGATATGTGGGGGCTGGGGAACAGGTGATTGGGGGGCTGGGGGTCAGGTGTGTAGTGGGCTGGGGGTTAGGTTTTTTGGGGATGCAGCTCAGGTGTGAGTGGTCAGGTGGTCAAGTGTGTGTAGGTGGGCTGGGTGTCACTTCGTTGTTGGGGCTGGTTGTTCGTTTTGTGGGAGGGCTGGTTGTCACGTGTGTGTGGGAGGGTGAGAGCCAGGTGTGTGGGGCGCTGATGCTCAGATGTGTGGGGGTCTGAGTGTCAGGTGTGTGGGGGGGTTTCAGCAGTGTAATGAAGTTGGGTGCCATGGGGAAGGTGTGTGGTGAGGCTGGGTGTCAGGTCTGTTGTGGGGATGGGTGTTAGGTGTGTGGGGGCGAGGGGTCAGGTGTGTGGGGGCGAGGGATCAGGTGTGTGGGTCTCTGCGATCAGGGGGTCAGGTGTCTGGGGTTACTGGGGTTCATGTGTTTGGGGCTGGTTTCGTGTGTGTGGTGAGTAAGTGGGTCAGGCGTTTGGGGGTCTGGGCGTAAGGTGTGTGAGGGGCTGTAGTTCAGGTGCGTGGCAGGGCTGGGGGTCAGGTGTGTTGCGGGCTGGGTTTCAGGTATGTGGGGGGGGGTTGGAGGGCTGGGAGTTAGGTGTGTTGGGGGCTGGGCTTCGTGTGTATGGGAGGGCTGGTGGTCAGGTGTGTGGGAGTGGTGGGGGTCAGGTGGTTGGGGGGGCTGGGGGCTGTGGGTCAGGTGTATGGCGGGGTTGTGTTTCAGGTTTGTGGGGGATGGGGTAGGTGTGTGGGGTGTGGGAGTCAGGTTTGTTGTGGGGGTGGGGGCCAGGTCTGTTGGGGGGGGATGGGGGATAAGGGGTCAGGTTTGTGTGGGGCTGTGGGTCAGATGTGTGTGCGGGGGGTGTTGGTCAGGGGATCAAGTGTGTGGGGGGCGGCTGGGTTGCGTTTGTATTGAGGACTGGGGCTCATGTGTGTGGGGGGCTGGGGCTCAGGTGTACGGTGGCTGGGGGGTCAGGGGATCTGATGTGTGGGGGGGTCAGGGGGTGAAATTTATGGGGCCTGGGGGTCAGTGCGTCAGCTAAGTGGAGGGCTGGGGGTCAAGTATGGGGGTCAGGGAGTCGGGTGTTTGGGTGGCTGCGGGTCACGTGTGAGGTGGGCTGGGGGTCACGTGTGTGGGGGCTGGGGGTCATCTGTGTGGGGGTTATGGGTATCAGGTTTGTGGGGGGGGCGGGGGTCACGTGTGTGGGTTACTGGGTGTCAGGTGTTTTCGGTGGTTACGGGTCAGTGGGTCAGGTGTGTGGGGCGCTGAGGGTCAAGTGTGTGTGGGGGGCTGGGGGTCAGGTGTGTGGGGCGTCAGAGGGTCACGTGTGGTGGGGGGTTGAGGGTCGGTTGTGTGCGGGGCCGTGGTCAGGTGTGTGGCAGGCTGGGGATCGGGTGTGTGGCTGGCTGGGCGTCAGGTGGTTGGGGGGGGGTTGGGTGTCAGGTGCGTGGCGGTGCTGGGGGCTCAGGTTTATGGGGGGCTGTGCGTCAGGCTTGTAGGGGGTCAGGTTTGTGGGGTGCTGGGTGGTCAGTTGTGTGCGGGGCTGTGATTCAGGTGTGTGGGAGGGCTGACGTCAGGTGCGTGGGAGAGACTAGTGGTCAGGGGTATGTGGGGGGGTGCTGGGGGGGCTGGGAGACAAGGTGGTCAGGTGTGTTGTGGACTGGGGGCAGGGGTTCATGCGTGTTGGGGGCTGAGGGGTCAGATGTGTGGGGGTCCGAGGGACAGGTGAGTTGGGGCTGGGAGTCAGGTGTGTAGGGGGCTGGGGGTCATCTTTTATGGGGATGCAGGTCAGGTGTGCGGGGTCTGGTGGTCAAGTGTGTGTAGGGGGGCTGGGTGTCACTTGTTCGGTGGGGCTGGTGGTTCGTTTAGTGGGAGGGCTGGGGGTCAGGAGGGATGGCTGGCGTTCAGGTGGGTGGCAGGCTGGGGTCAGATGTGTGGGGGCTGGGGTTCAGGTGTCTATGGCGGGGTTGTGTTTCAGGTGTGTGGAGGTCTGGGTGTCAGTCGGTCCGGTTGTGGGGGTCTGGGGGCTGGGGTTCAGGTGGGTGGGGGCTGGATGTCAGGTGTGTGGGGTGGGCTAAGGGTCAGGTGTCCGGGGCGCTGGGGGGTTAGGTGTGTAGGTTTCAGATGTGTTGTGATGCTGGGTGTCAGGGGGCGGGTGTGTGGTGGGGCTCGGTGTCAGGTCTGTTGTGGGGCTGGGGGTCAGGTGTGTAGGGGCGAGGGGTCAGGTATGTGGGTATCTGGGATCAGAGGGTCAGGTGTCTGGGGATACTAGGGGTTATGTGTGTGGGGGGGTGGTTTCGTGTGTGTGGTAAGTCAGTGGGTCAGGCGTGTTGGGGGGGGGCTGGACGTCAGCTGCGTGGGGGTCGGGAGGTCAGCTGTTTGTTGGGGGCTTGGTTTCAGGTGTGTGGGGGGCTGGTGGTCATGTCTGTGAGGGGATGGGTGCTGCGGGTCAGGTGTGTGGCAGGCTGGGGTTCAGGTGTGTGGGGGGTTTGGAGGTCAGGTGTGTAGGTGGGCTGCGAGCAGGTGTGTGGGGGGCTTGGTGTCAAGTGTGTGGGGGGTCTGGGAGTGAAGTGTGTATAGGGGGGCTGGGTGTCAGGTGTTTGGTGGGGCTGGTGGTTCGTTTTGTGGGAGGGCTGGGCTTCACGTGTGTGGGGAAGGGGCTGAGGGCCAGGTGTGTGGGGGCGCTGATGGTCAGGTGTGTGGGTGGTTGGGGATCAGGTCTGTGGTGGGCTGGGTTTCAGGAGTGTGATGAGGCTGGGTGTCAGGGGGTAGGTGTGTGGTGGGGCAGGAGGTCAGGTCTGTTGTGGGGATGGGGGGTCAGGTGTGTGGGGGCGAGGGGTCAGGTGTGTGGGGCGAGGGGTCAGGTGTATGGGTGTGTGGATCAGGGGGCAGGTATCTGGGGTTACTGGTGTGGTGTGTGGTTTGTGGTGTGTGGGGCCTGGGGGTCAGGTGTGTGCCGGGCTGGGTGTCAGGTGTGTGTGGTGCTGTGGGTCAGGTGAATCGGGGCCTGGGAAACAGGTGTGCGGGGGAGCTCTAGGTCAGCTATGTGGGGGTTGGGGGTCAAGTTTGTATGGGGGCTGGGTTTCCGGTATGTGGAGGGGGCTGTGGGTCACGTATGTGGGGAGTTGGGGGTCAGGCGTGTGCTGGGGTCAGGGAATCAGGTGCGTGTGATGTGGGGGTGTGGATCAGCTGTGTGGGGTCTGGGGGACAGGTGTGTGTGGGGCTGGGGTCCAGGTGCGAGGGGGGGGCTGCGGGTGAGTTGTATGGGCGGATGGGTGTCAGGTGGGTTGGAGGGGCTTGGGGTCAGGTATTTGGGTGCGGTTGCGAGTCAGATGCGTGGGGGGGCTGAGGGTCAGAGGTGTGATGGGGCTGGGGTTCAGGTGTGTAGGTGAGGGTCAGTTTGTAGGCGGGTTGAGGGTCAGGTTGTGGGGCTCTGGGTGTCAGGTGTGTGGGGTGGCTGGGGGATCAGGTGTGTGGTTGGGTCTGTAGTTCAGGGGTGTGGGGGGGCTTGGGGGTCAAGGGGTCAGGTGTGTGTGTGGGGGCTGGTGTTCAGGTGTGTGGGGGACTGGGGGTCAGGTGTCTGCGGGGCTTGGTGTCAGGTATGTGGGGGGCTGAGGGCCAGGTGCGTGGGTGTCTGGGTGTCAGTTGCATGGGTGTCTGGGTGTCAGGTGTGTGGTGGGGGCTGCGGTTCAGGTATTTCGGGGGGCTGGTGGTCATGTGTGGGGGAGGGGTTGGGTGACGGGGTCGTGTATGGGCTGGCGGGGGTCATGTGTGTGGGGGGATGGGTATCAGGGGGTCACGTGTGTGGGGGGCTGGGTATCAGGGGGTCACGTGTGTGGGTGGAAGGAGCCATATGTGTGGGGGGCTGGAGATCAGGGGTGTGAGCTGCTTGGGGTTAGGAGTTCAATAGTGTGGGTGGTCTGCGGGTCAGTTGTGTCGGGCGCTGAGGGTCAGGTGTGTGGGAGATGTGTGGGGGGGCTGTGGATCAGGTTTGTGTGGGGGGGGGGCTCTGGTTCCGGAGTGTGGGGGTGGGGGCTGGGGGCACGTATGTGGGAGGCTGGGGGTCATGTGTGTGTGGGCACTGGGGATCAGGGATCAGGTGTGTGGGGGATTGGTATTCAAATATACGGGTGGCCAAGGGGGTCAGGTATGTGAGTGGACTGGCGGATCAGGTGTGTGGGAGGTCAGTTGGTCAGGTGAGTGAGGGGCTGTGGATCAAGTGTGTAGGGAGATTGGGGTTCAGGTATGTGGGGAGCTGGAGGTGAGTTGTGTGTGGAGACTATGGGTCAGGTGTATTTGGGGGGACTGGATGTCTGGTGCGTGGGGGCTGGTTTTCAGGTGTGTGGGGGGCTGGGGATCAGGTGTGTGTATGGGTCTGGGGATCAAGTGTGTGGGGGGCTGGGGCTCGGGGATGCAGGTTTGTGCGGGGCTGGGGTTCAGGTTTGTGTTGGGGGCTGGGGGTCAGTGGGGAGGCTGGGTGTTAGTTGTGTGCGGACGCTGTGGGTCAGTGGGTCAGGTGAGTTGGGGGGCTAGGGGTCAGGTGTGTGGTGTTGCTGGATGTCAGTTGTGTGCGGGGGCTGGGGGTCAGGTGTGTGGGGGGGGCTGGCGGAAGTGTGTGGCGGGCTGGCGGTCAGTTGTGTAGGGGGCTGGGGTCGGGCTTATGAGGGGGTGAGGGGATCAGGTATGCGGGGGGGGTGCTGGGGGCCGTATGTGAGGGGCTGGGGTAAGGAGTGTGGGGAGCATGGGTTCTGTTGTATGGGTGTCTGGGATCAGGGAGTCAGGTGTGTGGGAGGGCTGGGTATCAGATGTGTGGGTGGGCTGTGGTTCAGGTGTGGGGGGGGGGGGCTGGCGTTCAGGTGGGTGGCAGGTTTGGGGTCAGATATGTGGGCGGCTGGGGGTCAGGTGTATGGCGGGGCTGTGGGTCAGTTATGTGGGGACTGGGGATCAGGTGCGTTGGGGGGCTGGGGGTCAGGTGTGTGGAAGGGCTGGGGTCAGGTGTGTGGGGGGGGGACTAGGGGCTGGGGGTCAGGTGTGCGAGTGGCTGGGTGTCAAGTGTGTGGGGGGCTGAGGGTCAGGTGTGTGGGGGGTCTGTCCTCATTTGTTCAGGTGTGTAACTGGGCTGGGAACAGGTGTGTGGGGGCTGGGTGACAAGGTGGTCAGGTGTGGGGGGCTGGGGATCAGGGGTTCAAGTGTGTGAGGGGGCAGGGGGACAGGTGTTTGGGTGGGTCAGGTTGTCAGATGTGTGGAGGTCTTGGTGTCAGTTGGTCAGATTTTGGGTGTCTGGGCGCAGAGGGCCTGATGTGTAGGGAGGTCAGGGGTCCGATGTGTGGGGGGCTGGTGTTCGGGTGAGTGGGGGGCTGGATGTCACATGTGTGGGTTGGGCTGTGGATCAGGTGTACGTGGCGTTGGGGGTTAGGTGAGTAGGAGGGCTAGGTTTCAGGTGTGTGATGAGGTTATGTGTCAGGGGGCGGGTGTGTGGTGGGGCTCGGTGTCAGATCTGTTGTGGGGCTGGGGATCAGATGTGTGGGGCGAGGTGTCAGGTGTGTGGGGGCGAGGGTTCAGGTGTGTGGATATCTGGGATCAGGGGGTCAGGTGTCTGGTGATACTGGGGGTCATGTGTGTGAGGGGCTGGTTTCGTGCTTATGGTGAGTCAGTGGGTCATGCGTCAGCTGCTTGGGTGTCGGGAGGTCAGCTGTTTGGCGGAGGGGCTTGGTTTCAGGTGTGTTGGGGGCCGAGGGTTAGGGTGTGTGGGAGGGCTGAGGGTCAGGTGTGTGGTGTGCTGGGGGTCAGGTGTGTGGGGAGCTGTGTTTCAAGTGTGTGAGCGGTTGGGTTTCAGATGTGTGGGAGGGCTGGTGATTAGGTGTGTGGGGGGGTGGAGCTGGGGATCAGGTGTGTGAGGGGCTGGGGTTCAGGTGTGTAGAGGGCTGGGGGTGAGGTGTGTGGGGGGACTGGCTGCAAGGTGTGTGGGGGGAGGCTGGGGATCAGGAGTTCAGTAATGTGTGGGGATGGGGGTCATATATGTTGGGGTCTGGTGCTCAGGGGGATCAGATGTGTGTGGGTGGCTGGGGGTCAGGTTTGTGGAGGGTGCCTGGAGGTCAGGATTGTAGGGGGGCTGGGGGAGAGGTGGGTGGGGGATGGGTGTCAGGTGTCTGGGGGGCCTGGGGCAAGGGGGGCACGTGTGTAGGAGGGGCTAGGGCTCAGTGGGTCAGGTGTGCGGGGGGGCTAGGAGTCAGGTGTGTGGCAGGGCTGGAGGTCATGTATCTGGGTGGCTGGGTGTCGGTTGTTTGGGGTGCTGGGGCCCAGGTTGGTGGGGCGTGGGGGTCAAGTGTAAGGAGGGCCGTGGTCAGGTGTGTGGCAGGATAGAGTTCAGATGTGTGGGGCATTGGCGTCGGTCGGGTGGTCAGGTATGCGCGGGGCTGAAGTTCAGGCACGTGGGAGGGTTGGGGTCAGGTGTCTGGGGGGCTGTGTTCAGGTGTGTGGGGGGGCTTGGCGTCAATTGTGTGGGAGGGCTGGGTGTCAGGTGTGTGGGGGGCTGTGGGTCAGGTGTGTTTTGTGGGGGCTGAAGGGTCAGGTGTGTACGGGGTTGTAGGCAGGTGTGTGGGGGCGCAGGGGTGAGTTGTTCACGTGTGGGGGGTGCTGTGGCCCAGGTTTGTGTGGCGTCAGGGGGTTGCGTGTGTGTGGGGGGGTGGGGGTCGTGTATATGGGGGGCGAGGTCAGGTGTGTAGGGGAGGGTTGGGTGTCAGGTGTGTGGCAGGGCTGGGGGTCATGCGTGTTGGGGGCTGAGGGGTCAGATGTGTGGAGGGCTGGGGGTTAGGTGAGTGGGGGTCAGGGTTTCAGGTGTGTAGGGAGGGCTGGTTTTCAGGTGTGTGGGGCCGTGGGGTCAGTTGTGTGGGGGGTTTGGAGGTCAGGTGTGTGGGGCCTGGGGGTGAAGTGTGTGCAGCGGGGCTGGTTGTCAAGTGTTTGTTGGGGGCTGGCGGGTCGTTTTTTTCGGGGGGCTGGGTGTCACTTGTGTGGGGGTGGCTGGGGGCAGGTGTGTGGGGCCGCTGGTGGGCAGGTGTGTGGGGGCGAGTGGTTAGGTGTGTGGGTGTCAGGGTCAGGGGGTCAGGTGTCTGGGGTTAATGGGGGTCATGTGTGTGCGGGGCTGCTTTCGTGTGTGTGGTGAGTCAGTGGGTCAGGTGTGGTGGGGGGGCTGGGCGTCAGGTGTGAGAGTGCCTGGGGGTCAGCTGTGTGAGCGGCTGGGGTTCAGGTGTGTGGCCGGCTGGGTGTCAGGTATGTGGGAGGGCTGGGGGTCAGGATTGTGGGTGGGGGGCTGGGGGCAAGGGAGTCAGGTGTGTGAGAGGCAGGGGAACAGGTGTCTGGGGGCTGGGTGACAAGGTGGTCAGGTGTGTGTGGGGGAGGCTAGGGTTCATGGGTTCAGGTGTGTGAGGGTGCTGGGTGACAGGTCAAACACAGTCTGGTATGTGGGGGGGCGAAAGTCCGATGTGTGGGGGGGCTGGGGTTCAGGTTGTGGGGGGCTACAGATCAGGTATGTGGGGGGCAGGTGTACATGTCTGTGGGGAATATGTGTGTCAGATATGTGGGGTGGGATGGGGGTCTGGTGTCCGGGGCGCTGGGAGTTAGGTGTGTGGGGGCTGGGTTTCAGGTGTGTGGGGGCTGGGTTTCAGGTGTGTGGTGAGGCTGGGTGTCATGGGACAGGTGTGTGGTAGGGCTCGGTGACAGATCTGTTCTGGGGCTGGGGGTCAGGTGTGTCTGGGCGAGGGGTTGGGTGTCAGGTGCCTGGGGTTACTGGTGGTCATGTGGGTGGGGGGCTGGTGTCGTGTGTGTGGTGCGTTAGTGGGTCAGGCGTGTGGGGGCTGGGCGTCTGCTGTGGGTGCTCGGGTGGTCAGGTGTGTGTGGGGGCTGGGGTTCAGGTGTGGGAGGGGCTGGGGTTCAGGTGTGTGGGAGGGCTGGGGGTCAGGTGTGTGGTGGGCTGGGGTTCAGGTGTGTGGGGGTAGGTGGGGATCAGGGATTCAGGGGTTCAGGTGTGTGAAGGGATGGGGGTCAGGTATGTAGGGGTCTGTGGCTCAGTGTGTCAGGTGGGAGTGGGGGGCTCGGGGTCAGGTTTGTGAGAAGGTGCCTGGAGGTCAGGATTGTAGGGGGGCTGGGGAAGAGGTTTGTGGGGAATGTCAGGTGTCTAGGGGAGATTGGGGCAAGGGGTTCGGGTGTGTAGGGTGGTGGGGCTCAGTGCGTCAGGTGTGCGGGGAGCTAGGAGTCTGGTGTGTGGCAGAGCTGGAGGTCATGTATCTGGGTGGCTGGGTGTCAGGTGCGTGTGGGGGCTGGAGGTCTAGGGGTCAGGAGTGTGGGGTCGGGTGCGTAGGTGTGTGGGGTTCGGGTGGTCAGGTGTGCGCGGGGCTGCGGTGTTTGGTGGTGCTGGTGGATCGTTTTGTGGGGGGGGCTGGGTATCACTTGTGTAGGGGCGGCTGGGGGCAGGTGTGTGGGGCCGCTGGTGGGCAGGTGTGCGGCGGCGAGTGGTCAGGTGTGTGTGTGTGTGTCGGGGTCAGGGGGTCAGAATCTGGGGTTAATGGGGGTCATGTGTGTGCGGGGATGCTTTCGTGTGTGTGGTGAGTCAGTGGGTCAGGCGTGATGGGGGGGGGCTGGGCGTCAGGTGTGAGAGGGGCTGGGGGTCAGCTGTGTGAGCGGCTGGGGTTCAGGTGTGTGGCCGGCTGGGGGTCAGGTATGTGGGAGGGCTGGGGGTCAGGATTGTGGGGGGGGGGGCTGGAGGCAAGGGGGTCAGGTGTGTGAGAGGCTGGGGAACAGGTGTCTGGGTGCTGTGTGACAAAGTGGTCAGGTGTGTGTGGGGGAGGCTAGGGTTCAGGGGTTCAGGTGTGTGAGGGTGCTGGGTGACAGGTCAAACACTTGTCAGGGCGTCAGGTGTGTGGAGGACTGATGTCAGTTGGTCAGGTTGTGGGGGGCTGCGGGCAGGGGGTCTGGTATGTGGGGGGGCGAAATTCCGATGTGTGGGGGGGCTGGGGTTAAGGTTGTGGGGGGCTACAGGTCAGGAATGTGGGGGGCTGGTGTACATGTCTGTGGGGGATATGGGTGTCAGATATGTGGGGTGGGCTGGGGGTCTGGTGTCCGGGGCGCTGGTAGTTAGGTGTGTGGGGGGCTGGGTTTCAGATGTGTGGTGATGCTGGGTGTCATGGGACAGGTGTGTGGTGGGGATCGGTGACAGATCTGTTCTGGGGCTGGGGGTCAGGTGTGTCTGGGCGAGGGGTTGGGTGTCAGGTGCCTGGGGTTACTGTTGGTCATTTCGGTGGGGGGCTGGTGTCGTGTGTGTGGTGCGTTAGTGGGTCAGGCGTGTGGGGGGCTGGGCATCTGCTGTGGGTGGTCGGGTGGTCAGGTGTGTGTGGGGGCTGGGGGTCACGTTTGTGAGGGGCTGGGGCTCAGGTGTGTGAGCGGCTGGGGGTCAGGTGTGTGGGATGACTGGGGGTCAGGTGTGTGGGGGGCTGGAGGCAAGGGGTCAGGTGTGTGAGAGGCTGGATATCTGGGGGGCTGGGTTACAAGGTGGTCAGTTGTGTGTGGGGGAGGCTGGGGATTAGGGGTTCAGGTGTGTGAGGCGGCTGCGGAAAGGTCAAACACCTGTCAGGGTGTCAGGTGTGTGGAGGGCTGGTGTCAGTTGGTCAGGTTTTGGGGGCTGCGGGCAGGTAGTCTAGTATGTGGAGGGTCAGGAGGTCCGATGTGTGTGGGGGGAGGGTTCACGTGTTTGAGGGGCTGGATTTCAGGTGTGTGGGGGGGGGGGGGCTGGTGGTCATGTCTGTGGGGGGTCTGTGTGTCAGATGTGACGAATGGGTTGGGGGTCTGGTGTCCGGGGGCGCTGGGGGTTTAGTGTGTGGTGAGGCTGGGTGGCGTGGGGCAGGTGTGTGGTGGGGCTCGGTGTCAGGTCTGTTCTGGGGCTGGGGGTCAGGTGTGCCGGGGCGAGGAATTAGGTGTGTGGGTGTCTTGGATGAGGGGGTTAGGTGTACTGGGGACATGTGTGTGGGGGGCTGGTGTCGTTTGTGTGGTGCGTTAGTGGTTCAGGCGTGTGTTGTGCCTGGGCGTCAGCTGTGTGGGGGTCGAGTGGACAGGTGTGTGTGGGGGCTGGGGGGCAGGTGTCTGAGGGGCTGGGGTTCAGGTGTGTGGGAGGGGTGGGGGTCAGGTGTGTGGGGAAGCTTGGGGTCAAGTGTGTTGGGGGCAGGGGGCAGATGTGTGGGGGGGCTGGGGGTTCGATATGTGATAGGCTGCGGCTCAGGGCGTCAGGTGTGTGGGGTCATTTGCCTGGGGGCTGATTAGAGGGCTGGTAGTCAGGTGTGTGCGGGGTCTGTGGGTCAGGGGGTCAGGTGTGTGGGTGGGGCTGTGGATCAGCTGCGTTGCGTACTGGGGGTCAAGTGTCTATGGGGGCTTGGGGTCACATACGTGGGGAGCTGGAGGTCAGGTGTGCGGGGGGTCAGTAGGTCAGTTGTGTGTGGGGGGGCTGGATGTCACGTATGTGGTGATGCTGCGGGTCAGGTGGAAGGTGTGTAGTGGGGCTGGATGTCAGGTGTGTTGTGGGGGTGGGGGTCAGATGTGTTGTGGGGGTGGGCGTCAGATGTGTTGTGGGGGTGGGGTCAGATGTGTTGTTGGGGTGGGGGTCAGATGTGTTGTTGGGGTGGGGGTCAGATGTGTTGTGGGGGTGGGGTCAGGTGTGTAGTGGGGGCGGGGGTCAGATGTGTTATGGGGTGGGGGTCAGATGTGTTGTGGGGGTGGGGGTCAGATGTGTTGTGGGGGTGGGGGTCAGATGTGTTGTGGGGGTGGGGTTCAGATGTGTTGTGGGGGTGGAGGTCAGATGTGTTATGTGGTGGGGGTAATTTTTGTGGGGGTCTGGTGATCAGGGGGTCCAGTGTGTGGGGGGTGTGGATCAGGGGGGCAGGTGTGCGGGGCTGTGGTCATGTTTGTGGGGGGCTGGGATCATGTGTGTGGCGAGTAAGAGGGTCAGGCGTGTGGGGGGCTGGGCGTCAGCTGTGTGCGGGGCTGGGGTTCAGGTCTGTGGGAGGAATGGGGGTCAGGTGTGTGCGGGGCTGGGGATCTGGTGCGCGGGGGGGGGGTGGGGGTCAGGTGTGTGGGGGACCTGTGGGGGCTGAGTAACCAGGTTGTCATGTGTGTGGTGGGGCTGGGGGCAGGGGCTCAGGTGTGTGGGGCTGGAGATCTAGTGCGCGGGGGGGGGTGGGGGTCAGGTGTGTGGGGGACCTGTGGGTCGGCTGTGTGGGGGGTTGGGGGTTAATATTGTGTGGGGGCTGGCGGTCCGGTATATGTGGGGATGGAGTGTGGATCACAGATGGGTGGGGTGCTTGGGGTCAGGTGTGTGGGGGTTGGGTCAGTTTTGGGGGGGCTGCTGGTCAGAGGGTCAGGTGTGCGGGGGTGCTGGGGGCCAGAGGGTCAGTTGTGTGTGGGGGAGGTCAGGTGTGTGGTGATGCTTTGGGTTAGGGGTCGGGTGTGTGGTGGTGCTGGGTGTCAGGTGTGCTGTGGGGCTAGGGTTCAGATGTGTGGCGGTCTGGGGATCAGTGGTTCAGGTGTGTGGGGGACTAGGGATCATGTGTAGGGGGTTGCTGTCATGTGTGTGGGGAGTGAGGGGTCAGGCGTGTGGGGGGCTGGGCGTCAACTATGTGCGGGGCTGGGGTTCAGGTGTGTCGGAGGGGTGGAATTTAGGTGTGCTTCGGGGCTGGGGACAGGTGTCTGGGAGGCTGGATGACAAGGTGGTCGGGTGTGTGGGGAGGCTGGGGTTCAGGTTTGTGGGGGCTGGGAATCAGGTATGTGTGGGGGGCTGGGGTTCAGGTTTGTTGGGGGGCTGGGAGTCATGTGTGTGGAGGGCTGGCGTTGAGATATCTCGGGGGCTGGGTTTCAGGTGTGTGCGGGCTGGGGTCTTGCGTATGGTGGGGGGGAAGCTGGGCGTCAGGTTATGCAGCGGGCTGGGTGTCAGGTGTGTAGGGGCTGGGGGTCAGGTTTGTGGGGGGGGGCTGGGTGTCAGGTGTGTGCGGGGCTTGGGATCAGGTATGTGTGGGGGTCTGGGGATCAGGGGGTCATGTTTGTGGGGGGCTGTGATCATGTGTATGAGGAGTCAGGCGGTCAGGCGTGTGGGTGGCGTCAGCTGTGTGCGGAACTTTGGTTCAGCTCTGTGGGGGACTGAGGGGCCAGGTGTGGGTGGGTCAGGGGGTCAGTTGAGTGGGGGGCTGATGGTCAAGTGTGTGATGGGACTGGGGGTCAGGTATGTGGGGGACTGGAGGTGAGGTCTGTGTGGGGTTTGTCAGGTGTGTGTGTGTGGCTGTCATGTACGGGGGGCTGGTGTCAGCTGTGTGCGGGGCTGGGTTCATGCTGAGTGGGTCAGGTATGTGGGGTGCTTGGGGTTCAGATGTGTGCGGAGCTCGTGTTCAGGTGTGTGGGGGGCTGGGGTGATGCTGGGTAGGTCAAGTGTGTGGGGTGCTTGGGGTTCAGGTTTATGCAGGGCTGGTGTTCAGGTGTGTGGGGGCTGAGGGGGTCACGTGTGTGGGGGGAGCTGGGAGTCAGATGTGTGGAGGACTGGGGGCAGGTGTGTTGGGGGCTTGGGGTTCATGTGTGTGCGGGTTTGTTGTTCAGGTGTGGGGGGGGGCTGGGGAGAAGCTGAGTGGGTCATTTGTGTGGGGAGCTTGGGGTTCAGGTCTGTGCGAGGCTGGTGTTCAGGTGTGTGGGGGCAGAGGGGGGTCAGGTGTGTGGGTGAGGGCTGGGAGTCAGGTGTGTGGAGGGTTGGGGGCAGGTGTGTGGGGGGCTTGGGGTTCAGGTGTGTGCGGGGCTGGTGTTCAGGTGTGTGGAGGGCTGAGGGGCAATTGTGTGGAGCGCTGGGGGCAGGTGTGAGGGGCGCTGGGTTTATGGTGTGGGAGGGGGTTGGGAATTAGTTGCTCCGGTGTGTGGGGTCTGGTTGTCAGGTGTGTGTGGGGGGGGCTGTGGTTCAGGAATGGGGGGATGGGCTGGGGGGCACGTATGTGGGGGGCTGGGAGTCATGTGTTTGTGGCTACTGGGGATCAGAGGTCAGGTTTGTGGGGACTGGGTGTCAGATATGTGGGGGGGCTGGGGTTCAGGTATGTGGGTGGGGGGGGCTGAGAGGTTCAGGTGTGTGGATGGCTGGGGTTCAGGTGTGTGCGGTGCTTGGGTTCAGGGGTGTGGGGGGCTGGGGACAGGTGTCCGGTGGGCTGGGTGACAAATTGGTCAGGTATGTGTGGGGCTTGGTGTCAGGTGTGTGGTGGGCTGAGGTGGTCAGCTGTGTGGGGCTGGGAGTCAGGTGTTCGGGGTGTGGCTGTGGTTCAGGAGTGTGTGTGTGGCTTGGGCGCAAGTGTGTGGGGGCTGGGTGTCATGTGTGTGTGGCTACGGGGGATCAGGATTCAGGTGTGTGGGGAGTGGTGTTCAGGTTTGTGGGGGCTGGGGGTCACATGGGTGTGTGGGGGGTTGAGGACAGGTGTATGGGGGGCTGGGTGTCAGGTGTGGGGGGTGTCAGGCTTGTGTGTGGGTGGAAGTCATGTGTGTGCGGGGCAGGGTTCAGGTGTGTGTGTGGAGGCAGTGGGTCAGGTTTGTGGTGGGCTGGGTGTCAGGTTTGTGGGGGGCTGGGGGTCAGGTGTGGGGGGGCTGGGGGTCAGGTGTGGGGGGGCTGGGGGTCAGTGTGTGGGGGGTGGAAGTCAGGTGTGTGGGGGGCTGGGGTTCAGTTGTGTGCGGGGCTTGAGTTCAGGTGTGTCGGAGGGGTTGTGTGGGGGCTGTGGCGGTGGGGGGCTGCGGCGGTCAGGTGTGTGGAGGGCTGAAGTCAGGTGTGTTGGGGGCAGGGTGTCAGGTGTTTGGTGGGCGAGGGGGTCAGGTATGTGGGGGGGGCTGGGAATCAGGTGTGTGGTAGGCTGCGGGTCAGCTATGTTGGGGGCTGCTGATGGGGTCAGCTGTGTGGGCGGCTCGCGTTCAGGTGTGTGCGGAGCTGGTGTTCAGGTGTGTGCATGGCTGGTGTTCAAGTGTGTTGGGGGCTGTGGAAAAGGTGTCCAGGGGGCTGGGTAACAAGTTGCTCAGGAGTGTGGGTGCCGTGGGGGTCAGGTGTGTGGGGGTCTGAAGTTGTCACTTGTGTGGGGGGGGGGGTTGGGCGTCAGTTGCTCTGTGGCTGGGGTTCGGGTGTGTGTGGAGGGCTGGGGATCAGATGTGTGGGGGGCTGGGGTCAGCTAATCGGGGGGTTCTGAGGGGGTCGGGTATGTGCGGGCTGGTGTTGGTGTGTGGGGGGGGCTGATAGACAGCTGGGTGACAAGGTGTTCTGGTATTTGTGGGGGCTGGGGGTATGTGTGTGGCGTGCTGGGTGTCAGATGTGTGGGGGGATGGTTGTCAGGTGTGCGAGGGGGGGGCTGTGGTTCAAATGGTGTGGGGGCCGGCTAGGGGGGCACGTATGTGGGGGGCTGGGTGTCATGTGTGTGTTGCTACTGGGGATCAGGGAACAGGTGTGTGGGGACTTGGGGTCAGGTGTGTGTGAGAGACTGGGGTCAGGTTTGTGGGGGGCTGGCGGCCAGGGGGTCAGATGTGTGGGGGTCAGGGTCAGTTGAGTGGTGGGCTGTGGGTCAAGTGTATGGGGGGACAGGGGGTCAGGTATGAAGGGGACTTGAGGTGAGGTGTGTGGGGGGTTTGGGGTCAGGTGTGTGTGGGGTGGTCTGGCTGTCAGGTGCGTGGGGGCCAGGAGTCAGCTGTGTGGGGGCTGTGGGTCAGGTGTCTGGGGGGATGCTGAGGGGGTCAGATGTGTTTGGGGGGGTTGGGGATCAAGTGTGTGCGGGGCTGGAAATCAGCTGTGTGGGGGGTTGGTGTTCAGGTGTGTGGGTGGCTGGAGGACATGTGTCCGCGGGTTTGGGCGACAAGGTGTTCAGGTGTGTGGGGGGCTGATGGGGTCAGGTGTGTGTGGGGGTTGGTAATCAGTAACTCCGGTGTCTGGGTCTGGTTGTCAGGTGTGTGTGTGGGGGAGGTGGCTGTTGTTCAGAAGTGTGGGGTGGGGCTGCTGTGCACGTATTTGGGGGGCTGGGTGTCATGGGTGTGTGTCTACTGGAGATCAGGTGTGTGGGGACTAGGGTTCATGTGTGTGGGGGCTGGGCGTCACGTGTGTGGGGAGCTGAGGTCAGGTGTGTTGGGGCTGAGTGTCAGGTTTATGCGGCGCTGAAGTTCAGATGTGTGCGGTGCTGGTGTTCAGGTATGTTAGGGGGGGTGGTGACAGGTGTCAGTTGGGTTGGGTGAAGGTGGTTAGGTGTGTGCGGTGTTGGGTGTCAGGTATGTGGTGGGATCAAGGGGTCAGGTGTGTGCGACTGGGAGTCAAGTATGCGGGGGGTGGCTGTGATTCAGTAGTGTGGGGGCTGGGCTGGGGTGCACGTGTGTGGGGGGCTGGGTGTCATGTGTGTGTGGCTACTTGTGATCAGAGGTCAGGTGTGTGGGGAGTGGGGTTCAGGTGCGTGGGGACTGGGTGTCAGCTGTGTGCGGGGTTGTGGTTCAGCTATATGGGAGGAGGGCTGAGGGGGTCAGGTGTGTGGGAGGGCTGGGGTTCAGGTGTATCTGAGGGATGGGTGTCAGGTTTGTGGAGGGCTGAGGGGGTCAGGTGTGTGGTGCGGCTGGGTGTCTGGTGTGTGGGGGGCTGGGAGTCAGGTGTGTGAGGGCTGCGGAGGTGGTCAGGTGTCTGGGGGGCTGGGAGTCAGGTGTGCGTGGGGTGCTGTGGGGGTCACGCGTGCGGGGCTGGGATTCAGGTGCGTGGGGTGCGGCTGAGTGGTTCAGGTGTGTGGGGGCTGGGGATCAGTTTTGTGGGTGGCTGGGGGCCAGCTATCTGGGGAGCGCTGAGGGGGTCAGGCGTGTGGGGGCTGGGGGCCAGCTATGTGGAGGCTGAGGGGATCGGATGTGTGGAGGGCTGGGATTCATGTGTGTGGGGCGGGTGGGGTTGAGATGTGTGTGGGGCTGGAGTTCAGCTGGGTGGGGGGCTGGGGTTCAGGTGTGCAGGGGGCTGAGGGGGTCAGGTGTTTGTTGGGGGCAGGGAGTCAGGTGTTAGCGGCGCTGGAGGTCAGGTGTGTGAGGGGGTTGGGCGTCAGTTGCACTGGCGTGTGCGGGCTGGGGTTCGGATGTGTGTGGGGGTCAATGGGTCAGGTGAGAGAGGGGATGGGGTCAGGTGTGTGGGGGGAATGGGGGTCAAGTGTGTGGGGGATTGGAGGTGAGGTGTGTGTGGGGTTGGTGTCAGGTGCGTATGGGGGGGGGCTGACTGTCAGGTGCGTGGGCGGGCAGGAGTCAGGTGTGTGGGGGGACTGGGGGTCAGTTATGTGCGGGGCTGTGGGTCAGAGGGTCAGGTGTGATGGGCGGGTGTGGGTTAGGTTTGTAAGGGGCTGCGGCTCATGTTAGTAGGGGTCTGGGGTTCAGGTGAGTGGGGGGCTGTGGTTCAGTTTTGTGAGAGGCTGGGGACAGCTGTGCTGACCCCGAGCCCCACACAGATGTTTTGGGCGGCTGGGGGTCAGGTATGTGAGGGGCTGGGGGTCATAAGTGTGGGGTTTGGGGATCAGGTGTGTGGGGGTCGCTGGGGGTCAGGTTTTTGAGGGGCTGGGGGTCATGTGTGTCAGGGTCTGGGGGTCAGTTGTGTGGGGGGCTGCGGGTCAGTTTTGTGAGGGGCTGGGGTCAGGTGTGTGGAAGTCTGGGGGTCAGGTGTGTGTTGCGAGCTGGGTGTCATGTGTGTGGGAGGCTGGGTGTTCGGTTTGTGGGGGCCTGGGGTTCACGTGTGTGGGAGGGGCTCAGGGTCAGGTTTGTGGGGAGTCAGGGCGTCAGCTTTGTGCGGGGCTGTGGTTCAGTTGTTTGGGAGGGCTTTGGGTCAGGTATGGGCAAGGCTGGCGTTGAGGTGTATCGGAGGGGTGGGGGTAAGTGGTGTGGAAAGCTGAGGGGGTCAGGTGCATGGAGGGCTGAGGTCAGGTGTATTGAGGCAGGGGGCAGGTGTGTGTGGGGCTGAGGCAGTCAGGTGTGTAGGGGGGCTGGGAGTCAGGTTTGTGCAGGGCAGGTGTCAGCTGGGTGGGGGACTGGGGTTCGGGTGTGTGGGGCTGCTGGGGTCAGGTGTCCGGGGGGTTGGGTGACAAGCTGGTCAGGTGTGGGGGGGGCTGGGGTTCAGGTGTGTGGGGGGCCGAGGAGGTCAGGTGTCTGGGGGCTGGGGGGTCAGTTGTGCGGCGGGGCTGTGGTTCAGGAGTGTGTGTGTGGGGGGGGAATCGGGTGTCAGATGTGTGGGGAGTGGGGATCAGGTGTGTGGGGGGGGGGCAGGGGGTCACGTGTGTGGGGTGGTCTTGGGTCGGGTGCATGGGGAGGAGGTCAGGTGTGTTCCGCGCTGGTTATGCTGTGTGTGGGGGCTGAGGGTCAGGTATGTGGGGGACTGGAGGTGATGTGTATGGGGGTCTCGGAATCAGGGGGTCAGGTGTTGGGGGGGACTGGTTGTCATGTGTGTGGGGGTCTGGGTTCATGTGTGTGGGGATTCTGGTCAGGCGTGTGGGCGTCTGGGGGTCTGGGACTGGGGTTCAGGTGTGTGGGAGGGCTGGGGTCAGGTGTATGCGGGGCTAGGGATCAGGTGTGTGGGGGGGCTGGGATTCAGGTGCATTCGGGGGGGTGAGGGGTTCAGGTGTGTGCGGGCTGGAGATCAAGTGTGTGCGGGGCTGGGGTTCAAGTGTGTGGGGGGCTGGGTTTCAAGTGTGTGGGGGGCTTGGGTCAGCAATGCGTGTCCGGGCTGAGGGGGCCAGGTGTGTGCGTCACTGGTCAGGAGTGTGCGGGGATGGATTCAGGTGTGTGGGGGGGCTGGGGGTCAGGTATGTGGGGCTCTGGAGGTGAGATGTGTGGGATTCCGGAAATCAGGGGGTCAGGTGTGTGGTGGGACTGGGGTCATGTGTGTGGGGGGCTGGGGTCTTGTGTGGGGATTCAGGGGGTCAGGTGTTTGGGGGCTGGGCGTCAGCTGTGTGCGGGGCTGGGGTTCAGGCGTGTGGGGGAGTGGAGGTAAGGTGTGTGGGAGGGTTGGGGTCAGGTGTATGTTGGGAGGCTGGATTTCTGGTGCGTGGGGGGTCAGGAGTCAGCTGTGTATCCGGAGGTGAGGTTCAGGTGTGTGAGGGGGCTGTGGGTCAGTGGGTCAGGTGTTTGGGGGGGTGGGGTCAGGTATGAGATGGGGCTTTGGGTCAAATGTTGTGGGTGTTAGTGGGTCAGATGTGTTGGGCGGTTGTGGGTCATGTTTGTGGGGAATGGGGGTCTGGTGTGTAGGGGTCTGTGGGTCAGATGTATGGGGCTGCGATCAGGTGTGTGCGTAGGCTGTGGGTCAGATGGTCAGATGTGTGGGCGGCAGGTGTCAGGTGTGTGTGAGGGGGTGCTGGCTGTCAGGTGCGTGGGGGACCAGGAGTCAGGTGTGTGGGGGGGGCTGGGGGTCAGTTATGTGCGGGGGCTTTGGGTCAGTGTGTCAGGTGTGTGGGGGGAATGCGGGTCAAGTCTGTGGGGGACTGGAGGTGAGGAGTGTGTGGGGGTTGGTGTCAGGTGTGTCTGCGGTGGCTGGCTGTTAGGTGCGTTGGGGGCCAGGAGTCAGGTGTGTGTGGGGGCTGTGGGTCAGTTATGTGCGGGGGCTGTGGATCAGTAGGTCAGGTGTGTGGGGGGTGTTGGGGGCAGGTGTGTAATTGGGCTTTGGGTCAAATGTTGGGGGAAGGCTCAATGGGTCAGATGTTTTAGGCGGCTGGGGGTCGAGTATGTGAGGGGCTGAGGGTCAGGAGTGTGGGGGTTTGGGGGTCAAGTGTGCGGGGCGGCTGGGGGTCAGGTTTGTGAGGGGCTGGGGGTCAGGTGTGGGGGGAGCTGGGCGTCAGTTTTATGAGGGGCTGGGAATCAGGTTTATGGGAGACTGGGGGTCAAGTATGTGTTGGGAGCTGGGTGTAATGTGAGCGCAGAGCTGGGGTTCAGGTGTGTCGGAGGGGTCAGGTGTGTGGAGGGATGTGGTCAAGTGTGTTGGGGGCAGGATGTCATGTGTGGGGGACGCTGGTGGTCCGGTTTGTGGGGGGGTTGGGGTTCAGTTGTGTGGGAGGTGCTCAGGGCCAGGTGTGTGGGGAGTCAGGTGTTCAGCTTTGTGCGGGGTTGGGTTCAGGTGTATCGGAGGGGTGGAGGTCAGTGGTGTGGAAAGCTCAGGTGGTCAGGTGTGTGGAGAGCTGAGGTCAGGTGTGTTTGTGGCAAGGGGTCAGATGTGTGGGGGCTGAGGGGGTCAACTGTGTGGGCGGGCTTGGATTCAGGTGTATGTGGGGGCTGAAGTGGTCAGATGTGTGGGGAGGCAGGGGTTCAGGAATGTGCAGGGCTGGAGTTCAAGTGTGTGGGAGGGCTGGGGTTAGGTGTGTGCGGAGCTAGGGTTCAGGTGTGTGCGGGGCTGTCGGTCAGTTGAGTCGGAGGGGTGGGGTTCAGGTGTGTTGGGGGCAGGGTGTCAGGTGTGTGGTGTCTGAGGGGATCAGGTGTGTGGGGGTGGGCTTAGGTGTGTGGGGTGTGCTAGTGGGGTCAGATGTGTGGAGGGATGGAGTTCAGGTGTGTGCGGGGTTGGGTTTCAGGTGTGTATGGGTACACTGCACAGGTGTCCGGGGGCTCTGTGACAAGGTGGTCAGGTGTGTGTGGGGCTGGGATTCAGGCGTGTAGGGGCTAAGAGTCAGGTGTGCGGGGGGGGGGGGGGAGATGTGTTTCACGAGTCTGGGGGGTGGGAGTACGGTGTGTGGGGGGGTTCAGGAGTGTGGCTGGTTCGCACGTTTATGGGGGGCTGCGTGTAATGTGTGTGTGGCTACTGGGTATCAGGGTCAGGTATGTGGGGAGTGGTGTCCAGGTGCCTGGGGGCTGGGTGTAACGTGTGGGTGGGGGGTGGCTGGGGCCAGGTGTATGGGGGGCTGGGTGTCAGGAGTGTGTGGACTGGGGTCATGTCTGTGGGGATTCAAGGGGTCAGGCTTGTGGGGAGCTGGATGTCAGCTGCCTGCGGGGCTGATGTTCAGGTGTGTGGGCGGGCTGCACGTCAGGAGTGTGGGGGGATGGGGTTCAGGTGTGTGCGGGGCTGGGTTTCAGGTGCGTGCGGTGCTGATGTTCAGGTGTGTGTGGGGTTGGGGTTCAGGTATGTGGGGGCAGGGTTCAGGTGTGTGGGCGGGCTGGGGTTCAGTTGTGTGCGGGGCTGGGGTTCAGGTGTGTGTGGGGTTTGGGTTTCATGTGTGTGGGGGCTGGTTTCAGGTGTATGGGGGGATGGGTGTCAGGTGTATAGGGGCTGTGGGTCTTGTAGGCAGGGGGCTGTAGATCAGCTGTGTGCGGGGCTGGGTTAAGGTGTGTGTGAGTGTCTGGGGATCAGGGAATTATGTTTGTGGGGGGCTGGAATCATGTGTGTGGGGAATCAGGGGGTTAGGCGTGTGGGGGTTTGGGCGTCAGCTGTGTGTGGGGCTGGGGGTCAGCTATGTGATGGGATGAGGGATTCAGCTGTGTGGGGGCTGTGCGTTAGGTGTGTTGGGAAGGATGGGGGTCAGCAATGGGGGTCAGGTTTGTGGGGGGCTGGGGTTCAGGTGTGTGGGGGCTGGGGTTCAGGTGTGTGTAGGGCTGGTGTTCTGGTGTATGGGAGGGCTGGGGACAGGTGTCCGAGGGGCTGGGGGACAAGGCGGTCAGGTATGTCGCGGGCTGGGGGTCAGGTGTGTGGGGGGCTGAGGGGGTCAGCTGTGTGCGGGCTGTGTGTCAGGTGTGTGGAGGGCTGAGGTCAGGTGTGTTGGGGGCTGGGGATCAGGTTTGTTGGGGGCTGAAGTGGTCAGGTGTGCGGGGAGGCTGGGAATCGTGTGTGTGTGGGGGCGGGTGTCCGCTATGCGGGTGGGGGTCTGAGGGGTCACGTGTGTGGGGGGGAGTCTGGGGTCAGCTGCATGGGGAGGAGGTCATGTGTGTTACGCGCTGGGTTCTGGTGTGTGTGGGGGCTGAGGGTCAGGTATGTCGAGGGGCTGGGTCCCACGTATTAGGGGGACTGGAGGTGATGTGTATGGGGGTCTCGGAAGCAGGTGGTCAGGTGTGTGGGGGCACTGGGTGTCATGTGTGTGTGGGGCCTGGGGTTATGTTTGTGGGGATCCAGGTCATGCGTGTGGGCGTCAGGGGGTCTGGGACTGGGGTTCAGGTGTGTGGGAGGGCTGGTGCCAGGTGTGTCCGGGCAAGGGATCAGGTGTGTGCGGGACTGTAGTTCAGGTGAGTCGGAGGGGTGGGGCTCAGGTGTTTGGGGGGCTGAGGGTTTCAGGCGTGTGGAGGGCTGCCGTCAGGTATGTTGGGGGGATTGGGTCAGGTGTGTGGGGGGCTGAGGGGTGAGGTGTGTGGGGAGCTAGGAGCCAGGTGCGTTGGAAGGGTAAGGGTGTCAGATGTGTGCGGACTGGAGATCAGGTGTTTGCAGGGCTGGGGTTCAAGTGTGGGGGGGGCTGGGGTCAGCAATGCGGGTGGGGGCTGATGGGATCAGGTGTGTGCGGCGCTGGTCAGGTGTGTGCGGGGGTGGGTTCAGGTGTGTGTGGGGGACTGGGGGTCAGGTATGTGGGGCTCTGGGGTGAGATGTGTGAGGGTCTGGGAATCAGCGGGTCAGGTGTGTAGGGGGACTGGGGTCATGTGTGTGAGGGGCTGGGGTCATGTGTGTGGGGATTCTGGGCGTCAGGTGTGTGGGGGGCTGGGCGTCAGTTGTGTGCGGGGCTGGGGTTCAGGTGTGTGGGGGACTGGAGGTGAGGTGTGTGTGGGCGTTGGTGTCAGGTGTGTTTTGGGGGGTTGGCTTTCTGGTGCGTGAGGGGTCAGGAGTCAGTATGTGGGGAGGTGGGGTTCAGGTGTGTGAGGGGGCTGTGTGTCAGTGGGTCAATAGACAATAGACAATAGGCAATAGGTGCAGGAGGAGGCCATTCGGCCCTTCGAGCCAGCACCCCCATTCAATGTGATCATGGCTGATCATTCTCAATCATCTGCCTTCTCCCCATACCCCCTGATTCCGCTATCCTTAAGAGCTCTATCTAACTCTCTTGAATGCATTCAGAGAATTGGCCTCCAGTGCATTTTGAGGCAGAGAATTCCACAGATTCACAACTCTCTGACTGAAAAAGTGTTTCCTCATCTCAGTTCTAAATGGACTACCCCTTATTCTTAAACTGTGGCCCCTTGTTCTGGACTCCCCCAACATTGGGAACATGTTTCCTGCCTCTAACGTGTCCAACCCTTTAATAATATTATACGTTTCGATAAGATCTCCTCTCATCCTTCTAAATTCCAGTGTATACAAGCCTAGTCGCTCCAGTCTTTCAACATATGACAGTCCCGCCATTCCTGGAATTAACCTAGTAAACCTCCGCTGCACGCCCTCAATAGCAAGAATATCCTTCCTCAAATTCGGAGACCAAAACTGCACACAGTACTCCAGGTGCGGTCTCATTAGGGCCCTGTACAACAGCAGAATGACCTCTTTGCTCCTATACTCAACTCCTCTTGTTATGAAGGCCAACATTCGAACGGCGTTCTTCACTGCCTGCTGTACCTGCATGCTTCTTTTCAGTGACTAATGCACTAGGACACCCAGATCTCGTTGTACGTCCCCTTTTCCTAACTTGACACCATTCAGATAATACTCTGCCTTCCTATTCTTACCACCAAAGTGGATAACCTCACACTTATCCACATTAAACTGCATCTGCCATGCATCCGCCCACTCACACAACCTGTCCAAGTCACCCTGCAACCTCATAGCATCTTCCCCACAGTTCACACTACCATCCAGCTTTGTATCATCTGCAAATTTGCTAATGGTACTTTTTATCCCTTCATCCAAGTCATTAATGTATATTGTAAATAACTGCGGTCCCAGCACCGAGCCTTGCGGTACCCCACTAGTTTCTGCCTGCCATTCTGAAAGGGACCCATTTATCCCCACTCTTTGCTTTCTGTCTGTCAACCAATTTTCTATCCATGTCAGGTGTTTGGGGTGGTGGGGTCAGGTATGAGATGGGGCTTTGGGTCAAATGTTGGGGTGTTAGTGGGTCAGATGTGTTGGGCGGTTGTGGGTCAGGTTTGTGGGGGAATGGGGGTCAGGTGTTTGCGGAGGCTGTGTGTCAGTTGGACAGGTGTGTGGGGGGTATGGGGGCCAGGTGTGTGATGGGGCTTCGGGTCAAATATTGGGCGGGTCAGTGGGTCAGATGTGTTGGGCGGCTGGGGGTCATGTTTGAGAGGGCCTGGGGTTAGGTGTGTGGGGGTATGTGGGTCAGGTGTGTGGGGGTCTGGGGGTCAGGTGTGTATTGGGAGCTCGGGGTCATGTAGGTGGGAGGATTGTGTTCCGGTTTTTGAGGGGCTCGGATTTATGTGTGTGGTGGGGCTCAGGGTCAGGTGTGTGGGGAGTCAGGGGATCAGCTGCTTGCGGGGCTGGGGTTCAGTTATTTGGGAGGGCTGGCGGTCAGGTGTGTGCGGGGCTGGGGATCAGGTGTGGCGGAGGGTGGGGATCAGGGGTGTGGGGAGCTGAGTGGGTCAGGTGTGTGGAGGGCTGAGGTCAGGTGTGTTGGGAGCTGGGAGTCAGGTATGTGGGGGGGGCTGAAGTGGTCAGGTGTGTGGGGAGGCTGTTGAACGTGGGTGGGAGGGGGCTGGGGGTCCGCTATGCGTGTGGGGGTCTGAGGGAACCACGTGCGTGGAGGCCTGGAATTCAGATGTGTGGGGAGGGGCAGGGGAGCTCAGGTGCGTTGGGGGTAAGGGATCAGGTGTGTGGTGGGCTGGAAGTCAGGTGTGTGTCGGGGGCTGAGGTGGTCAGGTGTGTGGAGGGCTGGGGTTCAAGTGTGTGCGGGCCTGGGGCTCATGTGCATGGGGGGGCTGGGGACATGTGTCCGTGGGGCTGGGTGACAAGGTGGTCATTTGTGTGGGGAGCTGCGAGTCAGGTGTGTGAGGAGCTGAGGGGTCAGGTGTGTAGGGGCTGGGAGACAGATGTGCGCGATCGGGATGTGGTTCAGGAGTGTTGGGCGTGGGGGTGGGGCGCACATGTGTGGGGGCTGGGTGTCATGTGTGTGTGTCTACTGGGGATCGGGGTCAGGTGTGTGAGATGTGGGGTTCCTGACCCCGATCCCCAGTAGACACACACACATGACACCCAGCCCCTACACACCTGACCCCTCAGCTCCTCACACACCTGTCTCGCAGCTCCCCACACCTTTCTCTTTTAGGTGTCTTCCTCACGGCGCGGGGTGCGGCTCGGCCGCGGAGTTTTCCATCGCCCGGTGCGGCTCGGCCGCGGGACCTAACATCGCCCGGTGCGGCCCGGCCGCTGGACTTAACAGTGCCCGGTGCGGCTCGGCAGCGGGGCCTAACATCGCCCGGTGCGGCTCGGCTGCGGGACTTTTCATCGCTGGTGCGGCTCGGCCGATGGACTTAACATCGCCCGGTGCGGCTTGGCCGCGGGGCCTTCCATCGCCCGGTGCGGCTCGGCCGCGGGACCTAACATCGCCCGGCGCGGCTCGGCCGCGGGACTTAGCTGCGCACGGCTCGGCCGCGGGGCCTTCCATCGCCCGGCTCGGCCGCGAGACGTTTCAGCGCCCGGTGCGACTCGGCCGCGGGGACTTCCATCCCCTTGCGGGGACTGTGCGGGTCGGTCGGGGACGAGCTGTCTGTCCGTGGGCGTGGGGAAGAGAGTGGAAGTTTTGTTGCCTCCATCACAGTGAGGGGGTGTTTGGAGTCACTGTGATGGACGTTTGTGTTGTGGTCATGTGTCTTGTGTTCTTTTTATGTGTGTGTGACTGCTATGTAGTTTCGTTCGGTACCTTGGTACCGAATGACAAATAAAGCTCTGTTGACTGTTCAGTTGAGTGGGGGCTCTGGATCGGGTATGTGGGGTGGCTGGGGGTCAGGTGTGTGAAGTCTGAGGGGGTCAGGTGTGTGGGGGGTGGGCTGGGAGTCAGGTGTGTGGGGGTGCTGATGGGGTCAGGTGTGTGGGGGGCTTGCAGTCAGCTATGGAGTCATAGAGTCATAGAGTCCTACAGCACAGAAAGAGGCCCTTCGGCCCATCGTGTCCGTGCCGCCCGTTACCAACCACATTCTAATGGGATTTTAATCCGATTTTCCCGCATTTGGACCGTAGCCCTGAATGTTCAACCTTCCACCAGTGGAAGAAGTTCCCCGCCATCTACCTCATGATCTTGTACACCTCGATCATGTCCCCTCTCAGCCTTCTCTGCTCCAGGGAAAACAACCCCAGTCTGCTCAGTCTCTCCTCATAGCCGAGGCCCTTCATCCCTGGCAGCATCCTGGTGAATGTCCTCTGCACCCTCTCCAAAGCTATCACATCCTTTCTATAATTTGGTGACCAGAACTGTACACAATACTCCAGCTGTGGCTTCACCAGTGTTCTGTACAATTCCATCATTACCCCCCTACTTTTATATTCAATGCCCCGGCTAATGAAGACCAGTAACCAATATGCCTTTTTGACCACCCTGTCCACCTGTCCTGCTGCCGTCAAGGACTTGTGTACCTGTACTACAAGGTCGCTCTGTACCCCTGTCTTCCCTAGGATCCTTCCATTCATGGTGTACTCCCTCTCCAAGTTATTCCTGCCAAAGTGCATCACCTCGCACTTTTCAAGATTAAATTCCATCTGCCACTGCTCCGCCCATCTGACCATCTCATCTATATCTTCCTGCAGCTTGCAGATCCCTTCCTCGCTATTCACCACCCCCCCTAACTTTGTGTCATCTGCAAACTTGCTGATCATGCCCTGTACGTTGACATCCAGATCATTAATGTAGATTACAATGTCGGGGGGGCTGGGGATAATTTGTGTGGGAGGCTGGGGGTCACCTATGTCGGGAGTCAGGTATTTGGGGGACAGGAGGTGTGGTCTGGGAATCAAGGGGTCAGGCGTGTGGTGGGACTGGGGGTCATGTGTGTGGGTGGCTGGGGTCATGTGTGTGGGGATTCAGGGGGTCAGGGTTCTGGGGCTGGGCGTCAGCTAATATGGGGCTGGGGTTCAGATATGTGGGAGGGCTGGGGATCAGGTGTGTGCGGCGCTGGAGTTCAGGTGTGTGCGGGGCTGGGGTTCTGGTGTGTGGGGGGCTGGTGTTCTGGTGTATGGGAGGGCTGGGGACAGGTGTCCGAGGGGCTGGGTAACAAGGCGGTCAGGTGTGTGGGTCACAGACGTGGGGGGGGGGTTCTGGGGATCCGGTGTGTGGGGTCTCGGGTCTGTATTTTTGTGTGGGCAGCGGTCAGGTTCAGGTGTGTGGGGGGCTGGGGTCAGGTATACGGGGGGCTGTGTGTCAGGTGTGTGGGGGCTAGCGATCAGTAGGCAGGGGGCTGGAGGTCAGGTGTGTGCATGGGCTGGGGTTCGGGTGTTTGTTGGATCTGGGGGATCAGGGGGTCATGTTTGTGGGACTCTGGGATCATGTGTATGGGGAATCAGGGTGTCAGGCGTGTGGGGGTGTGGGCGTCAGCTCTCTGGGGAGCTGTAGGTCAGCTGTGTGTGGGGTTGGGCGTCAGGATAGCGTGGGGGCTGGGATTCCGTTATGTGGGGGGTGTTGTGGGTCACGTATGTTGGGGGCTGGGGGGTCAGGTGTGTGCTAGGGTCATGTGGTCAGGTGTGTAGGGGGGGCGCTGCGGATCAGCTGTGTGGGGTATTGGGGGGTCAAGTGTATGTGGGGGCTGGGGTCACGTACGTGGGGGGCTGGGGGCAAGGTGTGTGCGGGGGTCAGGGGGTCAGTTGTGCGGGGAGGCTGGGGGTCAGGTGTGTGCGGAGGTCAGGGGGTCAGTTGTGCGGGGGGGCTGTGGGTCAGGTGTGTGCGGGGGCCAGGTGGTCAGTTGTGCGGGTGGGTTGGGGCTCAGTAGGTCAGTTATGTTTGGGGGCTGGATGTCAGGTGTGTGGTGATGCTGCGGGTTAGGGGGCAGGTGTATGGTGGGGTGGGTGACTAGTGTGGTGTGGGGGTGGGAGGTCAGGTGTGTTATGGGGGTGGGGGTCAGGTTTCTGGGGGACTGGTGATCAGGGGGTCAGGTTTGTGGGGGTCTGGTGATCAAAGGGTCAGGTGTGTGTGGGGCTGGGGATCAGGTCGGCAGGGGTGTGGGAGGACAGGGAGTTATGTGTGTGGTGGGCTGGGATCATGTGTGTGGCGAGTAAGGGGGTCAGGTGTGTGGGGGGCTGGGCATCAGCTGTGTGCGGGGCTGGGGTTCAGGCATGTCGGAGGGATGGGGGTCAGGTGTGTGCGGGGCTGGGGTTCAGGAGTGTCGGAGGGGTGGGGATCAGGTGTGTGACGGGGCTGGGTACAGGTGTCTGGTGGCTTGGTGACCAGGTGGTCAAGTGTGTGGTGGGGTTGGGATAAGGGGGTCAGGTGTGTGGTGAGCTAGGTTTCAGGTGCGTGAGGGGCTGTGGGTCAGGTGTGTGGGGGAGCGGGGAGACAGGAGTGTGGGTGTGTCTTGGGGTCCGGTATGTGTGTGGGGGGGGTGTGAGTCACAGATGTGGGGGGGGGGGTTTGGGGATCAGGTGTGTGGGGTCTCGGGTCTGTATTTTTTTGTTGGCAGCGTGTCAGAGAGTCAGGTGTGCAGGGGAGCTGGGTGTCAGGTGTGTTGTGGGGCTGGGGGTCAGGTATGTCGTGGGGCTGGGGGTCAGCTATGTGGGGGTCTGGGGATCAGGGGGTTGGGCATCAGTTTCTCCTGTGTGTGGGGTCTGGTTGTCAGGTGTGTGTGGGGGGCTGTGATTCAGAAGTGGGGTGGTTGGGGCACGTATGTGGGGGGCTGGGTGTCATGTGTGTGTGGCTACTGGGGATCAGAGGTGTGTGGGGCCTGGGGTTCACGTGAGTGGGGGGCTTCGATCAGGTGTATGGGGGGGCTGGGTGTCAGGTTTGTGGGGGGCTGGGGGGAAGCTATGTTGGTGGGGGGCTGAGTGGTTCAGGTGTGTGGATGGCTGGGGTTCAGGTGTGTGCGGGGCTGGAGTTCAGGTGTGTGCGGTGCTGGTGTTCAAGTGTGTGTGGGGGTGGCTGGGGACAGGTGTACGGTGGGCTGGGTGGTCAGGTGTGTGTGTTACGCTGGGTGTCAGGTGTGTGGTGTGTTTAGGGGGTCAGGTGTGTGGGGATGGAAGTCAGGTATGCGGGGGTGGCTGAGGTTCAGGAGTGTGGGGGGGGGGCGGTGGCTGGGGTGCACGTCTCTGGTGGGCTGGGTGTCATGTGTGTGTGGCTAGTGGGGTATCAGGGGTCAGGTATGTGGGGAGTGTGGTTCAGGTGCGGGGGCTCGGGGACACGTGTGTGTGGGGGGTTGAGGTCAGGTGTATGGGGGGCTCGGTGTCAGGAGTGGGAGGGCTCGGTGTCCGGTGTGTGGGGGTGGAAGTCAGGTGTGTACGGGGCTGGGTCAGGTGTGTGTGGGGGGCTAGGGGTCAGGTTTGTGGGGGGCTGGGGGGTCAGGTACATGGAGGACTCGAGATAAGGTGTGTGGGGGTCTGGGAATCAGGGGTTCAGGTGTGTGGGGGGACTGGTGGTCGTGTGTGGGGATTCAAGGCGTCAGGCGTGTGGGGGGGGGGGGGGCTGGGCGTCAGCTGTGTGCGGGGCTGGGGTTCAGCTGTGTGCGGGGCTGGGTTTCAGGTGTGTGCGGGGCGGGGGTTCAGGTGTGTGAGGGGCTGGCGTTCAGGTGTGTGCCCGGCTGGGGTTCATGTGTGAGAGGGCTGGGGTCAGGTGTATGGGGGGGGGGCTGGGTGTCAGGTGTGTGGGGGCTTGGGGTCAGTAGCCATGGGGATGGAGGTCAGGTGTGTGCGGGGGGTCTGGGGACCAGGGGAGTCATGTAAGTGGGGGGCTGGGATCATGTGTGTGGGGTCAGTGGGTCAGGCGTGTGGGGGCAGGGCGTCAGCTGTGGGCGGGGCTGTGGGTCAGCTATGTGGGGATGGGCTGAGAAGGCCAGGTGTGTGAGAGAGCTGGGGTTCAGGTGTACCGGAGGTTGGAGGTCAGTTGAGCGGAGGGCTGAAGGGGTCAGGTGTGTGGGGGGCTGGGAGTCGGGTGTGTGGTGGTCTGGGAATCAGATGTGTGGGGGGGTCTGGACGTCAGTTGTGTGGGGTGCTGAAGGGGTCAGGTGTATGGGGGGCTGGGAGTTAGGTGTGAGGGGGGCTGAGCGTGTCAGGTGTGTGGGGGGCTGGGTATCGGGTTTGTGGGGGGCTGGGGGTCAGCTTTGTGGGGGCTCTGAGGGGGTCTGGTGAGTGGGGTGTTGGGGCTTAGGTGTTTGCGGGGCTGGAGTTCAGGTGTCCCGGAGTG
>NW_027601302.1:339608-354121 GCF_053455715.1 Rhinoraja longicauda
CCTGCGCTGCATTCCATCAATAGCAAGAATGTCCTTCCACAAATTGGGAGACCAAATGTGCACACAATACCTCAGATGTGGTCTCACCAGGGCCCTGTACAACTGCAGAAGGATCTCTTTGCTCCTGTACGTTAATCCTCTCGTTGCGACGGCTAACATGCCATTAGCTTTCTTCACTGCCTGCCGTACCTGCATGCTTACTTTTAGTGACTGATCTACAAGGATTCCCAGGTCTTGTTGCACTTCCCCTTTTCATAATCTGACACCATTCAGATAATAATCTGCCTTCTTCTTCTTGCCACCAAAGTGGATAACCTCCCATTTATCCACATTACACTGCATCTGCCCACTCACCCAACCTATACAAGTCACCCTGCATCCTCATAGCATCTTTTTCACAGTTCATCATGCCACCCAGCTTTGTGTCATCTGCAAATCTGCTTATGTTACTTTTTATTCCTTCATCAAAATCATCTATATATGGATTGTAAATGGCTGCGGTCCCAGAACCGAGCCTTGCGGTACCCCATTAGTCACTGCCTGCCATTGCGAAAGGGACCCATTAATTCCTACTCTTTGTTTCCTATCTGCCAACCAATTTTCTATCCATGTCAATACACTGCCCCCTATACTACTTGCTCTAATTTTGCCCACTCGTCTGCTGATTGCCCACTAATTGGCCACTAACCAGTGTCCTCATGTACCTGTCCAAATGTCGTAGTGTTATTATTATGGCACTCCCTATGATACTGTGCACCTCCATGAGATCACTGCTCTCTCTACTGAGCTCCATGGCATAAAGTCCTGGCGTGTCCAGCCTTTCCCTCGAGCTCCGAACCTTGTCTCCGGGCAACTTGTTCGATAATATATTCAGCGCTCTTTACAAATTAGTGGCATATTGCCCAAACACGGTGGCTAAAAATATGCACATTACTCCAAGTGCGTTCTCACTAACGTCTTGTCCAACTGAACATAACTTTCCAACTTTTAAATTTTATTCACTGGCTGATGAAGACAGTGGGCCAAAAAAACCTTCTCCACCACCCTATCCCCCTGTTACGTCCCTTTTTTTGCAACTATGTACTTTTGTTCTGCGATCCCTCTGCTCTACAACACTCCCCAGCGAACTATCATTCACGGTGAAGATCATGCCCTGGTCTGACTTCCCAAAATTTAAACCTCACACTTACCTGCAACAAACACCATTTGCTATTTCTCAGCTCACTTTCCAATTTGAAAAAGTTCCTGCTTTAATTCTTGTTCACCATTTTCACTGACTGTGATACCACAGGGGAGAGAGAAAAAGGGGAAAGAGAGAGGGGAGGAGAGAGAGAGGGTGAGAGAAAGATTGAGGGAGGGTGAGAGAGAGGGGAGAGAAAGAGAGAGAGAGAGAGGTGGAGAGGGAGAGTGATAGGGGAGAAAGAGGGGGAGAGGGGGTATCAAATATTAGTTAAATTTAATTGATTATTTTTAATGTTTTCTTATACAGTGGAGGGGGAGAGAAAGAGGAGAGAGAGAGGGAGAGAGAGTGATATAAATAGAGAGAGAGAGAGAGAGAGAGAGAGAGAGAGAGAGAGAGAGAGAGAGAGAGAGAGAGAGAGAGAGAGAGAGAGAGAGAGAGAGAGAGAGAGAGAGAGAGAGAGAGAGAGAGAGAGAGAGAGAGAGAGAGAGAGAGAGAGAGAGAGAGAGAGAGAGAGAGAGAGAGAGAGAGAGAGAGAGAGAGAGAGAGAGAGAGAGAGAGAGAGAGAGAGAGAGAGAGAGAGAGAGAGAGAGAGAGAGAGAGAGAGAGAGAGAGAGTAACGTAGAGCCAGGGGCAGTGTCAGCATCCATCCATTCATCCATCGATCATTGAACATTTACCTCTTTATTGCTTGTGTGATAAAGAATAAACCAGTGCTGTGTGTTATCAAAAATATTTATTTATTTATTTAGGATTCATAACTTTAACTAATACGTTCTGCAACTTGGAATATGTAGCAAGAGAGAGAGAGAGAGTGAGCGAGAGACACAGAGAGAGAGAAACCTACCCTACCCCAGTGTGAATGTGAGGGGCTGCGGGTCCCGGAGCGGGGCCGGCGATGGGATCATCCGCCCGGGACTGACAGCTGGAAGATGCGGCGGTGAATGTGAGGAGCCGGAGCCCGGAGCGGAGAGACTGCGGCCGCCCTCTGGGATGCGCTCAGGGCGCGGGTTTATTAATGAGCCGCAGCGCTGAGGTGAGCGGATATTTCACCGCGCTCTTCACCTGCTCCCTGAACTTGGACTGGGTCGCCGCGTAAATAAATGTGTTGGTGCAGCAGCTGAGATTCCTCAGCAAATACCCGACGTAGCTAAAGATCCATTGAGAATCATTCCTATCATTCCCAATCCCTGTGATCTGATAATAGACGAAGTGTACAACCATCGTCAGCCACAGGAGGATGAAGCTGCCGGAGATGGTGAAGAGTAAAACCACAGACCTCCTCCTGCTCTCCATCTCCGGGTCACTGCGCTTCTCCCCCTTGCTCTGACCCCTCAGCCCCTGACGGACCCGACTGGCCACTAAAATGTGCCGGACTGTCAGAGCGTTGAGCAGCAGGATCACAGCGAAAGGGAGGAGCGGAGTTAAAACCGTGTCGATCCAGTCAAATGCCACCCACCCGGGGTCAGTGAAATAACTGTCCACCATGTTACAGCCCCACGGGACATTGTCGATGGTTGTCCAGGGTTCCCGTGTGAAGTAGCGGGGAACGTTTTTCAGACAGAGCAGAACGCCGGCTGTTGCGAGAACCGCAGCCGCAGTTTTCCCGGTGCAATATTTTGTTTTCAGCTTCTGGCAACAAATGGCGACAAAGCGATCAAAGGTGAAAGTGACGGTGAACCAGACAGAACAGTCTGTAGCTGCAGACCTCAGTACAAGGTTAACACGGCACACAGGGGTGATGGACAGGACACTCCAATAAAAGTAATGGTATCGGATCTGAAACAAAATGACCTCGGTGATCAGGGTGAGTAGATCGGCCGCTGCCATGGCCACCAGGTAGCGAGTGGTGCAGGTGGAGAGGCCGCACTTTCCCCGGGACAGGGTCACAATCGCCACTAAATTCACTGCGGAAAGAGAAGGGGACGGACTCTGGGCATTACTGAACACGATCTCCGGGGCTAAACACCGGCTCCACTTTCAGCTGAAGATCAGGAGTGTTGGAGTCGGTGCGCGGCTGCAGGTTTAACAATGTCAGACCCGGCTCCGACTGTGCCCGACCTGCCTGCTTCAGGGGAGAGGAGATAAGGCGACGGGCGGGGTAAAGGACGGGGAGGGAACGAGCAGCCGCCCGCTACAATAGGCGGAATGGTCCTGTCTACAGTTAACCACGCTCACAGTCTCTGATGGGGCCGGTTTCACAGACTTAACCGTGACCGGCCGCGTTTAACCAGGGCTCTGGGAACTCGGCATCTGATGGGGACGAGGAGGGTTCCAGAGGGAAGGCAGGGACAACTTAGGACCCGGCAGCAGAGTGAATCCGTTAATGGATTCATTCCACAGTGAGTTCAGTTCGGTAACAACACACGCCGGTAGATCCGCGGCCACTGGTTCAGGAGATCGATTCAATTATTGACCAACAGGCGGTGGAATCCGACTGTGACAGACTCCACAGTGAGACGTGTCCACAGGAGCGGGTGTTCACTCTGATCAATAACTCAGACACAGTGAACTTCACAATGTAAACCCCTCCCAGTCACACCGTCCCGGAGAGCTGCCTGTCCCGAGCACTGGGACAACTCTGGGCAAGGTCCCACTGAAGGCAAGAACAACATTCTAGTGGGTCCCGGCTGTGGGAGAAAAAGAGGGTTAGTTTCGGCTGTCTGAAAATAAGAAAAATCACAGCGTTAATTCAAAGATATTTCTCTGAGAGGATTGATTTACTTCACATATTCTTGTACAACGACCATCAGTTGTGAATCATGTAACACGATCAGAATCAGGTTAACACCGGTTAACAGACGGAGTTATAAAACTTTAATTGTTCTGCTCACTTACCAGGGACTCCAACGGCAGCAATGATCACGTACAACATTTTCTCCACGTCCATATATTGCCAATAATGGTGCCCCATTTTCTCTGCCCAACGACGTGTCCACGTGCGCCACCGATAATCTCTCCGAATTGAAATGCCGGGGCAGTACACTCCCGGAGATTTTATTCCATTTTCCGTCTCCACCGGGACAACGAAGTTTCAACAGAGTTAAAATATAGAGATTTTGAAATGATTCTCAAACAGATGACATCAGCCAAATGAAATCCCTGCTGAGACAGGTCGTGATTTATTCAGGGAATTGATTGAGAAACTCCAAAGACTGGGAATGGTGGCGATACTGAGGGATGGAAATTGGGAGCGGCATTGTTCCAGCAAAGGGGATATTGTTTCAAACTCCATCAGGTCCAACTCTCCGCCTCATGTTGTTTGTCTGATTTCATTCAATCCGCTTAACTCACTAAGGCAATCCCAAATTCCAGGGACCCTCTCAGGGCTTCTGATGCCCAGTTTGAAGGTGGACTGGGCGACGTTTGTCCACTGGTTGAGGAACTAGGGCAACAGATCACCTCGGACTAAAATGGCCCCTGTACTCTGTTTCACCACTCAATATGATCGCGGCTTAACTGACTGCAACCTCACCACCACACTACCGGCGAGGCTGGTAACCATTCACTCCTTGCTTGCCTGCAGTGGGTCTGATTTTGCGCCGGGACAATAACATTCTCTGCCTTCGTCACCTCTGAGCAGGAACGACCCAAAGACTCACGACTCTCAGAGAACAGAAACATTGTGGCTTCAGAATTGTCCGAAACCCAAATATAACAGCGAATGATGCGGCACATCTCCCTCCTCCCTTTCTCTCTCCCTCCATCCTTACTGCTGTCGCTCTCTATGAATTATCACTCTCTCCTACCATCTCTATTCTTCCTCTCGGCTCTGCCATCCCTCTGTCAACCTCTCTCTCCTAACCCCCCTCCTTCTCACTCCCATTGCATTTATCCCTCCGTTTCTTTCTATCTATCTGACCCTTCCATCGCTCCGTTTTGCCAACCCACGCGATCTGAACTCCTCTCTCTTTTCATGTTCCCACTCTCCCTTTGTTACTTAACTCTCCATCCATCTCTTCTTTCGTCTTCTCCGCTATCTCTTCCTTTCATCACTGTACTCCCTATCTGTCTCTCTCTTTTCCCCAACATTCCTCCTGCTCGCCCTCACCTCTCTCTCCAAGGCCTTTCTTGCGAAGTGCGGTTAAAACGGCTAGCTACCATGGGATGTCTCACTACCCCGTTCCCTCACACTTCAATAGCCCTTCCAGGCGAGGCTGCTGTTCACATGCACCTCATCTAACCCCTTCTATTGCATGCGGTGTTCCAGAAATGGTCTCCTTTGCATCGGCGTGATCAAGTGCAGACTCGGCGACCGTTGGGCCGAACACTTACCGTCGTTCCGTCAAGGCCTCCCGGATCTTCCCGTTGTAACTCGTCTTCCCACATTGACCTTTCTGCCCTTTGCTTCCTCTATTGCCAGACTGAAGCGACATGCAAACTGAAAGAACGCCAATTCATATTCCTCCCTTGGTGCCTTGCAACAATAGACAATAGGTGCAGGAGGAGGTCATTCGGCCCTTCGAGCCTGTACGCACCGCCATTCAATGTGATCATGGCTGATCATTCTCAATCAGTACCCCGTTCCTGCCTTCTCCTCATACCCCCTGACTCCGCTATCCTTAAGAGCTCTATCTAGCTCTCTCTTGAGTGCATTCAGAGAATTGGCCTCCACTGCCTTCTGAGGCAGAGAATTCCTAAAGGTATGAACTTTGAATTATCAAATGTTAGGTAACTAAGTGCAAATTCCCACTTCCCCCTCGCTCTTCCTCGTGCTTCATCCGGACTCGCACCAATACATCCCCTCCACCACATCTTCAACCGATATTACTTCCTCTTTCTTTATAATTCCATCCTGCTCAAACCTTACCTCGCAGCTGACTATGAAAACGGTATTCACCCGCTCATCGTTCAACTCGCTTTGTCCTGCTGGTCCCCCGTCCCACCACAATCAGTCTGAAGAAAGGTCCCGAACCGAAACTTCACCAATCCATGTCCTTAGCAGGCTTAGCTAGTTCGACGTGCCCTCTACAAATCTCACCAACATCTACAGATGCACCATAGAAAGTATTTTATCAAGATGCATCACAGCTTGGTTTAGGAACAGCGCCATACAACAACGCAAGAAATTGCTGCGAATTGTCCAGACCATCACACAAACCAACCTCCCATATATTGACTCAATTTATAAACCACGCTGCCTCGGCAAGGCCAGCAGCATAATCGAGGACGAATCGCACCCTTGCCACTCCTGCTTCTCCTCTGTCCCATCAGGTAAAATGTACACCTCCAGTTTCAGGGAAAGCGTCTTCCCAGCTGTTATCAGGCAACGGAATCTTCGTCCTACAACCAGAAAGCAGTGCTGAACTACTATCTACCTCTTTGTTGACCCTCGGACTGTCCTTGATCGGATTTTGCAAGCTTTACCTTGCACTGAACGTTATCCCCTTATCATGTATCTATACTCTGTAAATGGCTCGACTGTAATGATGTATTTTGTTTCCCCGGACTGGGTAGCACGGAACAAATGCTTTTCACGGTGCCTCGGTACACGTGACAATAAACTGCACTAAACTGACATACTCAACTAGATTTCTCCAAAGGTGCAGCCTGACTCGCATTGGATATTGATTGTGTGTGACAGTGTGAGTGTGCGAGTCCGTGCAAAAGTGTGTTAGCACGTGTATGCGAGTGTGAATGTGTGAGATTGTGCAAATGAGTCGGTGTGTGTGTGTATGCGTTAGTGTATGCGGCTGCATCAATTTCAATGATTCAGTGATACCTTATTACCACGTACCCAGTTAGAGTGACAACCCGGTAACATCATGTAGAAGACCTCACCTAGGCGGTACAAAAGTGTCCCCCATGTTGACGCCGACAAAGTTACAAACATTAGCCGAATAGTTCTATCTGCTGCCTGCCTCCGCACCGCGGGTCGCCACTTCGTTCTCGGCGGCCTTCCTCGCTCTCCGACGGTCCACCTCGCTCTCTGCGTTTCCTCGCGGCTCCCACCTCGCTCCAGAGGCGCGGTTCTCATCGCCATCCGCGGTGGGCGAGCCGGGCCTACCGGGCCGGCTGAAGGGCTTGGCCCCGCTCACCGGGAACACGGTGAGCGGGGCCAAGCCGCGAACATCCAAGGATACACTCAATCCCAAAATGTGCACGTGTGCATGCGGGTCTGTCTGTGAGAGAGCGGTAGAGTTTGTAAGAGTGCCTATATTTGTGTGTGTGTGTGTGTGTGTGTTTGTGCGAGTGCGTGAGTGTGCGTGTGAGTGTGTGAGCATTAGTAAGTGTGGATGCAAGTGCGATTGAATGTATCTGTGTCTCTGAGTGAGAGAGTGCATGTGGGTTTGTGAAGGACAGTGTTTGCGTCTGTGCGTGTGTGTGTCTGTTTGTGAGAATGTGAGAGAATATGTGGGATGTGAGTTTGTCAGTGTGTTTGAGTATGTAATTCTTTGATAGTGTGTGTGTGTGTGTGTGTGTGTGTGTGTGTGTGTGTGTGGTGTGTGTGTGTGTGTGTGTGTGTGTGTGTGTGTGTGTGTGTGTGTGTGTGTGGGGAGAGTAAATGATGGTGTTGTTAGAGAATGTGTTCGTGTGTAAATGTGTGCGAATGAGTGCGTGTCTCTTCGTGCCAGTGCGTGTGAATATCTGTTAGTGTGAGTGCATGTGTACGTGTGATTGTATGTGAGAATGTGTGAGAGTATATTTGATTGTTTGTGATTGCATTTGAGAGATTGTGTGTGTCTTCGGGTATGTGTGTGTGCGTGTTTGACTGTGTTTGAGGGTGTGAACATGTGTGTTTGTAATGATGTAATGGCATACTGTGGGTTTTAGTGACGACGTGACACGCTGTGGGGCATTACTGATGGAGTGACACACTGTGCAGTGGAACTGATGGAGTGACACAATGTATGGTAGTAATGGTGGATTAACACACTGTGGGTTGGTACAGATGGAGCGACACACTTTGAAGTTGTATTGATGAAGTGACACACTGCGCAGTAGTACTGATGGAGTGACACACAGTGCAGTGCACTGATGGAGTGACACAATGTGGGGTAGTACTGATGGAGTGACACAATGCGCTGTAGTACTGAGGGAGTGACACCAGTTGATGCAGTACGGGTGGATTAACATACCGTGGTTTGGTCCAGATGGAGTGACAACATTTGCAGTAGTACTGATGAAGTGACACACTTTGCAGTTGTTTTGATGGAATGATACACCGTGGGGCTCTACTGATGCAGCGACACACTGCGGGTAATACTCATGGAGTGGCACAATGTGTAGTACTGTTGTTCTGACAAACTGCGGAGTAGTACTGACGGAGTGACACACAGTGGAATAGCACTGATTTAGTGACAAATTGTGAGGTCATTGCATCAGTACTACCACGTAGTTTGTCACTCCGTCAGTACCACTTTAGTGTGCACTGCATCCCGTGGGGTAAAACTGATGGAGTGACACGCTGTGGTGCAGAACTGATGGAGTGACACACGGTGCGTATTACTGATGGAGTGACACACTGCGTGGTTGTACTGACGGAGTGAGATACTTCGCTGTAGTGCTGATTGAATGACACACTGGGGGTAGTGTGGAAAGAATGGCGCACAGTGGGCTGGTACTGAAGTATTGACCTAATCTTTGGTGGTAATGTCGGGTTGCACATTGTGGAATGGTAAGGTCTGACGGTGGGGCAGTACAGATGGAGAGTTACACTGATGGGTAATACTAATTGAATGAGTCTGTGTGGTTGTACAAAATGGAATAACAAGCTTAAGGCAGTACTGATGGAGTGCATCACTGTGGTGTAATACTGATGGAATAACATATTGTAGGGTAGTACTGATGGAGTGACACGCTCCAGTGTTATACTGATGGAGTGTAACACTGTGGCGTAGTACTGGTGTAATGACGTACTGTGGAGGAGTATTGATGGAATGACACACTGTGGAGTAGCACGGATGTAATAGCACATTCTGTTGGAGTGACGCAGTAATACTGATGGACTGACACACTCTGCGGTAGTACTGTTGCGATGAAAAACTGTGGTGGAATAGTGATGGAATTACACACTATGGAGTCGCTGCAATGGGTTAGCACACTGTGGGGTAATGCGGATGGAATGGCAGATTTGAGGTAGTCCTCCCCCCAATGTGTCACTCCATCAGAACTACACTAAAATGTATCAGTACATCAGTACTGCCCCATTTAGTTTCACACCATTAATACTATCCGACAGTGTGCCACGACATCAGTACTACCATATCGCTTGTTCCTCCATCAGTACTACCGCACACTGTATCACTCTATCAGTAATACACCAAAATGTTTTACTCCATCAGTGCCCGCCCACAGCTTGTCACTTCACTAGTACTACCCCAAAGTGTATTGTTCCATCTGTACTGCCCACATTGTGTCACTCCATCAATACTACCCCACTGGTCATCACACCATCAACACAAGCCTACAGTGTGTTAGACGATCATTACTAGAACACACTATGTCACTCCATCAGTACAACCCCAGAGCGTGTCACTTCATTGGTACTACCGCACTATATACCATTCCATCAATACACCCACAGTGTTTTTCAACATCAATACCACTTTGTGTATTATTCCATTAGTACTACCACACAGGGTGGCACTCTATCAGTAATATCCAACGGTGTGTCACTCCATCAGTACTACACAATGAGTCCTTCCATCAGTTCCTTCCCACAGTGTTTCAATCCACCAGTATTACTCTGGTATATGTCTATCCAACAGTACTACACCGCAGGGTGTCACACAATCAGTACTATCCCACAGTATGCTATTCCATCAGTACTACCTCAATGTGTGTCACTCCACCATCACTACCCACAGTGTGCCACTGCATCGGTAATACAACATAGCTTGTTACTCCATCTGTACTACCCTACACTGTGCCACTCCATCAGTGCCTCCCCATAGGCCATCGCACCAACACGAATATCATTAGGGTTATCATTGTATCAGTAATACGCCAGCGTATGACACTCCACCAGAACAATCCATTATCACTCCATCAGTACTACCACGCAGCGTGTCACTCCATCAGTACTACCCACAGTGTCAACCATCAATACTTCCTTGCAGTGTCACTCCATCAGTATTCCCCGCAGTATGTCACACCATCAGCCCTATCTCACTGTATCACTCCATTAGTAATTCCCCACAGTTTCACTCTATTATTATTTCCCCACAATGTCTCACGCCATTAGCACTACCCGATGTTTATCATTCAATCAGGACTATCCCAGTGGGTCACTCCATAAGTGCTGCCACAAATTGTGTCATTCCATCAGTATTACCAAACAGTGTGTCACAGCATTAGTACTACACCACAGTTTGTCATCACCATAGTACTACCGCTCAGTATGTCACTCCGTCGGTGAAACCACACAGTGTCTCACTGCATCAATACAACTACATATTGTTACACTACATCGGTACTGCCCCACATCATGTCACTCCAGTGCAACCCTAGAACGTGTCACTCCATCAGTACTCTCCGCAGTTTTTTCTTCCATCAGTACTCCCCAAAGTGTTTCACACCATGAGGACTACCTCAAATCTGCCATTCCATCCTCATTACCTCACGGTGTTCTAACCCATCGTTGCGACTCCATAGTGTGTAACTCCATCACTATTTCACCACAGTTTTTCATCGCAACAGTACTACCGCACAGCGTGTCAGTCCATCAGTATTACTGCGTCACTCCAACAGAATGTGCTATTACATCCGTGCTACCCCACAGAGTGTCATTCCATCAATACACCCCCACAGTACGTCATTACACCAGTACTACTCCACAGTGTTACACTCCATCAGTACAACACTGGAGCATGTCACTCCATCAGTACTAACCTACAATATGTTATTCCATCAGTACTACACCACAGTGATGCACTCACACGCACGCGCACAAACAGACACACACACACACACAAATATCGGCACTCTTACATACTCTACCGCTCTCTCACACGCAGACCCGCATGCAAACGTGCACATTTTGGGATTGAGTGTATCCTTGGATGTTCGCGTCGAGCAGCGCAGCGCAGCGTGGCCGGGGTGTTCCCGGTGACGGGGCCAATCCCATCAGTCGGCCCGATCGGCCCGGCTCGCCCACCGCGGATGGCGATGGGAACCGCGCCTCGGGAGCGGGGTGGGAGCCGCGAGGAACCGCAGAGAGCAAGGTGGACCGTCGGAGAGCGAGGAAGGCCGCCGAGAACGAAGGAGCGACCCGCCGTGCGGCGGCAGGGAGCGTTTGTAACTTTGTCGGCGTCAAAATGGGGCGACACTTTTGTACTGCCTAGGTGAGGTCTTCTACATGATGTTACCGGGTTGTCTGCAAAACAAATCATTTCACTCTACCTGGGTACGTAAAAATAAAGTATCATTGAATCATTGAAATTCCTGCAACTGCATACACTAACGCATACACACACACACACACCGACTCATTTGCACAATCTCACACATTCACACTCGCACACACGTGCTAACACACTCTTGCACGGACTCGCACACTCGCACTGTCACACACAATCAATATCCAATGCGAGTCAGGCTGCACCTCTGGAGAAATCTAGTTGAGTATGTCAGTTCAGTGCAGTTTATTGTCACGTGTACCGAGGTACCGTGAAATGATTTTGTTGCGTGCTACCCAGTCAGTGGAAACAAAATACATTATTACAGCCGAGCCATTTACGGAGTATAGATACATGATAAGGGGATAACGTTCAGTGCAAGGTAAAGCCTGCAAAATCCGATCGAGGATAGTCCGAGGGTCAACAAAGAGGTAGATAGTAGTTCAGCACTGCTTTATGGTTGTGGTGGGATGATTCCGTTGCCTGATAACAGCTGGGAAGACGCTGTCCCTGAAACTGGAGGTGTGCATTTTCACACTTCTATACATTTTGCCTGATGGGGCAGAGGAGAAGCAGGAGTGGCAAGGGTGCGACTCGTCCTTGATTATGCTGCTGGCCTTGCCGAGGCAGCATGGTTTATAAATTGAGTCAATATAACGGAGGTTGGTTTGTGTGATGGTCTGGACAATTCACTGCAATTTCTTGCGTTCTTGTATGGAGCTGTTCCCAAACCAAGCTGTGATGCATCTTGATAAAATACTTTCTATGGTGCATCTGTAGACGTTGGTGAGAGTTGTAGAGGGCACGCCGAACTGGCTAAGCCTGCTAAGGACATGGATGGGTGAAGTTTCGGTTCGGACCTTTCTTCAGACTGATTGTGGTGGGACGGGGGAACAGCAGGACAAAGCGAGTTGAACGATGAGCGGATGAATACCGTTTTCATTGTCAGGTGCGAGGGTGAGGGTTGAGCAGGATGGAATTATAGAGAAAGAGGAAGTAATATCGGTTGAAGATGTGGTGGAGGGGATGGATTGGTGCGAGTCCCGATGAAGCACGAGGAAGAGCGAGGGGGGAGTGGGAATTTGCACTTTGTTACCTAACATTGGATAATTCAAAGTTCATACCATTAGGAATTCTCTGCCTCAGAGGGCAGTGGAGGCCAATTCTCCGAATGCACTCAAGAGAGAGCTAGATAGAGCTCTTAATGATAGCGGAGTCAGGGGGTATGAGGAGAAGGCAGGAATGGGGTAGTGATTGAGAATGATCAGCCATGATCACATTGAATGGCGGTACGTACAGGCTCGAAGGGCCGAATGTCCTCCTCCTGCACCAATTGTCTATCGTCTATTGTCTATTGTTGCAAGGCACCAAGGGCAGAATATGAAGTGGCGTTCTTTCAGTTTGCATGTAGCTTCAGTCTGGCAATAGAGGAAGCAAAGGACAGAAAGGTCAGTGTGGGAAGGCGAGTTACAACGGGAAGATCCGGGAGGCCTTGACGGAACGAGGTGCATGTGAACAGCAGCCTCGCCTGGAAGGGCTATTGAAGTGTGAGGGAACGGGGTAGAGAGACATCCCATGGTGGCTGGCCGTTTTAAACCGCACTTCGCAAGAAAGGATTTGGAGAGAGAGGTGAGGGCGAGCAGGAGGAGTGTTGGGGGGAAAGAGAGAGACAGATAGGGAGTACAGTGATGAAAGGAAGAGATAGCGGAGAAGACGAAAGAAGAGATGGATGGAGAGTTAAGTAACAAAGGGGAGAGTGGGAACATGAAAAGAGAGCGGAGTTCAGATCGCGTGGGTTGGCAAAACGGAGCGATGGAAGGGTCAGATAGATAGAAAGAAACGGAGGGATAAATGCAATGGGAGTGAGAAAGAGGGGGGGTTAGGAGAGAGAGGTTGACAGAGAGATGGCGGAGCCGAGAGGAAGAATAGAGGTGGTAGGAGAGAGTGATAGTTCAGGGAGAGCGACAGCAGTAAGGATGGAGGGAGAGAGATAGGGAGGAGGGAGAGAGAAAGGGGAGGAGGGAGAGAGAGAAAGGGAGGAGGCAGATGAACCGCACCATTCGCTGTTTTATTTGGGTTGAGGACAATTCTGAAGCCACAATGTTTCTGTTCTCTGAGTGTCGAGAGTCTTTGGGTCGTTCCTCCTCAGAGGTGACGAAGGCAGAGAATGTTGTTGTCCCGCCGCAAAATCAGCCCCACTGCAGGCGAGCAAGGAGTGATTGGTTACCGGCCTCGCCGGGAGTGTGGGGTGGGTTTGCAGTCAGTTAAGCCGCGATCATATTGAGTGGTGAAACAGAGTGGAGGGGGCCACTTTAGTGCGTGTGATCTGTTAGACAATAGACAATAGACAATAGGTGCAGCAGTAGGCCATTCAGCCCTTCGAGCCAGCACCGCCATTCAATGCGATCATGGCTGATCACTCTCAATCAGTACCCCGTTCCTGTCTTCTCCCCATACCCCCTCACTCCGCTATCCTTAAGAGCTCTATCCAGCTCTCTCTTGAAACCATCCAACGAACTGGCCTCCACTGCCTTCTGAGGCGGAGAATTCCACACCTTCACCACTCTCTTGATCTGTTGATCTAATTCCTCAACCTGTGGACAAATATCGCCCAGTCCACCTTCAAACTGGGCACCAGAAGCCCTGAGAGGTTCCCTGGAATTTGGGATTGCCTTAGTGAGTGAAGCGGATTGAAGGAAATCAGACAAACAACACGAGGCGGAGAGTTGAACCTGATGGAGTTTGAAACAATATCCCCTTTGCTGGAACAATGCCGCTCCCAATTTCCACCCCCCAGTATCGCCACAATTCCCACTCTTTGGAGTTTCTCAATCAATTCCCTGAATAAATCACGACCTGTCTTAGCAGGGATTTCACTTGGCTGATGTCATCTGTTTGCGAATCATTTCAAAATCTCTATTTTTAAACTCTGCTAAAACTTTACGGTCTCGGTGGTACGGAAAATGGTATAAAATCTCCAGGAATGATCTGCC
>NW_027601302.1:354621-384621 GCF_053455715.1 Rhinoraja longicauda
TTCAATGATCAGGGACTGTCATTAAAAATGATGAATATATATGACAGGCAATGGTGTTATTTTTTCTGCTTAATCTGCGTCTTTGATTGGGTGAATGTGAGGGGCTGGGGGTCCTGGAGCGGGGCCGGCGATGGGATCATCCGCCCGGGACTGACAGCTGGAAGATGCGGCGGTGAATGTGAGGAGCCGGAGCCCGGAGCGGAGAGACTGCGGCCGCCCTCTGGGATGCGCTCAGGGCGGGGGTTTATTAATGAGCCGCAGCGCTGAGGTGAGCGGATATTTCACCGCGCTCTTCACCTGCTCCCTGAACTTGGACTGGGTCGCCGCGTAAATAAATGTGTTGGTGCAGCAGCTGAGATTCCTCAGCAAAAACCCGACGTAGTTAAAGATCCATTGGGAATCATTCATATCATTCCCAATCCCTGTGATCTGATAATAGACGAAGTTTACAACCACCGTCAGCCACAGGAGGATGAAGCTGCCGGAGATGGTGAAGAGTAAAACCACAGACTTCCTCCTGCTCTCCATCTCCGGGTCACTGCGCTTCTCCCCCTTGCTCTCACCCCTCAGCCCCTGACGGACCCGACTGGCCACTAGAATGTGCCGGACTGTCAGAGCGTTGAGCAGCAGGATCACAGCGAAAGGGAGGAACGGAGTTAAAACCGTGTCGATCCAGTCAAATGCCACCCACCCGGGGTCAGTGAAATAACTGTCCACCGTGACACAGCCCCACGGGACATTGTCGATGGTTGTCCGGGGTTCCCGTGTGAAGTAGCGGGGAACGTTTTTCAGACACAACAGAACGCCGGCTGTTGCGAGAACCGCAGCCGCAGTTTTCCCGGTGCAATATTTAGTTTTCAGCTTCTGGCAACAAATGGCGACAAAGCGATCAAAGGTGAAAGTGACGGTGAACCAGACAGAGCAGTCTGTAGCTGCAAACGCCAGTACAGCGTTAACACTGCACACAGGGTAGATGGACAGGAAACTCCAATAAAAGTAATGGTATCGGATCTGATACAAAATGACCTCGGTGATCAGGGTGAGTAGATCGGCCGCTGCCATGGCCACCAGGTAGCGAGTGGTGCAGGTGGAGAGGCCGCACTTTCCCCGGGACAGGATCACAATCGCCACTAAATTCACTGCGGAAAGAGAAGGGGACGGACACTGGGCATTACTGAACACGGTCTCCGGGGCTGAACACCGGCTCCACTTTCAGCTGAAGATCAGGAGTGTTGGAGTCGGTGCGCGGCTGCAGGTTTAACAATGTCAGACCCGGCTCCGACTGTGCCCGACCTGCCTGCTTCAGGGGAGAGGAGATAAGGCGACGGGCGGGGTAAAGGGCGGGGAGGAAATGAGCAGCCGCCCGCTACAATAGGCGGAATGGTCCTGTCTACAGTTAACCCCGCTCACAGTCTCTGATGGGTTCGGTTTCACAGACTTAACCGTGACCGGCCGCGTTTAACCAGGGCTCTGGGAACTCGGCATCTGATGGGGACGAGGAGGGTTCCAGAGGGAAGGCAGGGACAACTTAGGATCCGGCCGCAGAGTGGCTCCGTTAATGGATTCATTCCACAGTGAGTTCAGTTCGGTAACAACACACGCCGGTAGATCCGCGGCCACCGGTTCAGGAGATCGATCCAATTATTGACCAACAGGCAGGTTGAATCCGACTGTGACAGACTCCACAGTGAGACGTGTCCACAGGAGCGGGTGTTCACTGATCAATAACTCAGACACAGTGAACTTCACAATGTAAACCCCTCCCAGTCACACCGTCCCGGAGAGCTGCTTGTCCCGAGCACTGGGACAACTCTGGGTAAGGTCCCACTGAAGGCAAAAACAACATTCTAGTGGGTCCCGGCATTGGGAGAAAAAGAGGGTTAGTTTCGGCTGTGTGAGAATGAGAAAAATCACAGCGTTAATTCAAAAATATTTCATTTAGAGGATTGATATAATTTACACATTCAACGCTCATCAGTTGGGAATATTGTAACACGATCAGAATCAGGTCAACACCGGTTAACGGACGGAGTTATGAAACTTGAATTGTTCTGTTCACTTACCAGGGACTCCAACGGCAGCAATGATCACGTACAAGATTTTCTCCACGTCAAAATATTCGTCCACCTTTTCCCACATGTTCTCTGCCCAGCGAAGTGTCCCCGTGATCTACCGGTAATCTCTCGGATTGAAATGCCGGGGCAGAACATTCCCGGAGATTTTATACAACTTTCCGTCTCCACCGGGACAGCGAAGTTTCAACGGAATTAAAAATAGAGATTTTGAAATGATTCGCAAAAAGATGACATCAGCCAAGTGAAATCCCTGTTGAGACAGGTCGTGATTTATTCAGGGAATTGATTGAGAAATTCCAAAGAGTGGGAATTGTTGCGATACTGAGGGATGGAAATTGGGAGCGGCATTGTTCCAGCAAAGGGGATATTGCTTCAAACTCCATCGGATCCAACTCTCCACCACATGTTGTTTATCTGATTTCCTTCACTCAGCAAGGCAATCCCAAATTCAAGGGACCGTCTCAAGGCTTCTGGTGCTCAGTTTGAAGGTGGACTGGACAACGTTTGTCCACAGCGTGATGAATTAGTTCAACAGATGACCTCAGATTAAAATGGACCCTCCACTCTGTTTTAACACTCAATGTGATCGCGGCTGAACTGATTGTAACCTCAACCCTACACTCCCGGCGACCCCTAGTAAGCATTTAGTCCTTGCTTGCCTGGAATGGATCTGGCTTTGCCTTGGGACAACAACATTCTCTACCTTCATCACCTCTGAGGAGGAACGACCCAAAGACTCACGACACTCAGTGAACAGAACCATTGCCGCCTCAGAAATGTCTTAAAAGTAGAACAAACGGCGAATGATGCATCATCTCTCCCTCCTCTCTTTCTCTCTCTCTCTCCATCTTTACTGCTATTCTCTCTCTGAACTGTTACTCTCTCCCCTACACTCTCTATTCTCCCTCTCTGTGCCACCCGCTCTCTGCCAACCTCTCTACCCTCCCCTCCCACTCTTACTGCATCTCTCCCTCCTTCTCCATGTATCTCTCTAATGCTTCCCTCTCCTCCTTTTGCCAACTCACTCGCTCTGAACTCCCGTCTCTCCTCATTTTCCCACTCTCCCTTTGATAGTTCACCCCTCCACCTCTTACAATAGACAATAGACAATAGGTGCAGGAGTAGGCCATTCAGCCCTTCGAGCCAGCACCGCCATTCAATGCGATCATGGCTGATCACTATCAATCAGTACCCCGTTCCTGCCTTCTCCCCATACCCCCTCACTCCGCTATCCTTAAGAGCTCTATCCAGCTCTCTCTTGAAAGCATCCAACGAACTGGCCTCCACTGCCTTCTGAGGCAGAGAATTCCACACCTTCACCACCCTCTGACTGAAAAAGTTCTTCCTCATCTCCGTTCTAAATGGCCTACCCCTTATTCTCAAACTGTGGCCCCTTGTTCTGGACTCCCCCAACATTGGGAACATGTTATCTGCCTCTAATGTGTCCAATCCCCTAATTATCTTATATGTTTCAATAAGATCCCCCCTCATCTTCTTTCGTCTTCTCCTCTATCTCTCCCTTTTATCTTTGTACGACCTATTTCTCTATCCATTTCCCCACCTCTCCATCACTTCTCTTTCCAAAGCCTTTCTTGGCAAGTGCAGTTAAAACGGTTAGCCACCATGGGATGTAACAGCTGTCCCTATACCCCTTCCATCACGCTCGGGCAGCCCTTCCAGGTGAGACAGATGTTCACCTGCACCTCCTCTAATCTCATCTACTGCATGTGGTGTTCCAGATATGGCCTCCTTTACATCGGCGTGGTGAAATGGAGACTCGGCGACCGTTTTTTGTCGAACACTTACCCTCGTTCTTCTAAGGCTTGCCGTAATCTCCCCGTTGCTAGCCATTGTAACCCCCACTCGCACACTGACCTTTCTGTCCTGGGCCTCCACCAGCGCCAGAGAGGTTACATTAAAACAGAAAGAACGCCACTTCATAGTCCGCTTGGGAACCTTGCAACCTAATGGTATGAACATTAGCAAATGCCAGGTAACTAACGTGCAACTTCCCGCTTTCCCCTCGCTCTTTCTCTTGCTTCACGCGGACTCGCACCTGTTCATCACCTGCACCTCACCTTCAACCGATATTCCCTCCTCTCTCTTTATAATTCCAACCTTCCTCAATCCTTATCTCGCAACTTTTATCTTTTAACCTCTGGTCTCAACCACCTAACTATGAAAACGGTATTCACCCACTCATCATTCAACTCGCTTTGTCTTGTTGTTCCAGCCTTCTCCACCTTCCCACCAGAATCAGTCTGAAGAAGGGTCTCGAACCGAAATTCACCCATCCATGTCCTTAGCAGGCTTAGCTAGTTCGACGTGCCCTCTACAACTCTCACCAACATCTACAGATGCACCATAGAAAGTATTTTATCAAGATGCATCACAGCTTGGTTTAGGATCAGCTCCATACAAGAACGCCAGAAATTGCTGCGAATTGTCCAGACCATCACACAAAGCAACCTCCGTTATATTGACTCAATTTATAAACCACGTGCCTCGGCAAGGCCAGCAGCATAATGAACTACTGCGCAGTAGTACTGATGGAGTGACACACTGTGCAGTGCACTGATGGAGTGACACAATGTGGGGTAGTACTGATGGAGTGACACAATGCGCTGTAGTACTGATGGAGTGACACCAGTTGATGCAGTACTGATGGAGTGACACAATGCGCTGTAGTACTGATGGAGTGACACAATGTGGGGTAGTACTGATGGAGTGACGCACTGTGCAGTGCACTGATGGAGAGACACAATGTGGGGTAGTACTGATGGAGTGACACAATGCGCTGTAGTACTGATGGAGTGACCCCAGTTGATGCAGTACGGGTGGATTAACATACTGTGGTTTGGTACAGATGGAGTGACAAAATTTGCAGTAGTACTGATGAAGTGACACACTTTGCAGTTGTTCTGATGGAATGATACACAGTGGGGCTCTACTAATGTAGTGACACACTGCGGGTAATACTCATGGAGTGGCACAATGTGTAGTACTGTTGTTATGACAAACTGCGGAGTAGTACTGACGGTGTGACACACAGTGGAATAGCACTCATTTAGTGACAAATTGTGAGGCCATTGCATCAGTACTACCACGCAGTTTGTCACTCCGTCAGTACTACTTCAGTGTGCAACTACATCCCGTGGGGTAAAACTGATGGAGTGACACGCTGTGGAGCAGTACTGATGGAGTGACACACGGTGCGTATTACTGATGGACTGACACACTGCGCGGTTGTACTGACGGAGTGAGATACTTCGGTGTAGTGCTGATTGAATGACACACTGGGGGTAGTGTGGACAGAATGGCGCACAGTGGGCTAGTACTGAAGTATTGACCCAATCTTTGGTGGTACTGTCGGGTTGCACATTGTGGAATGGTAAGGACTGACGGTGGGGCAGTACAGATGGAGAGTTACAATGATGGGTGATACTAATTGAATGAGTCTGTGTGGTTGTACAAAATGGAATAACAAGCTTAAGGCAGTACTGATGGAGTGCATCACTGTGGTGTAATACTGATGGAATAACATATTGTAGGGTAGTACTGATGGAGTGACACGCTCCAGTGTTATACTGATGGAGTGTAACACTGTGGAGTAGTACTGGTGTAATGACGTACTGTGGAGGTGTATTGATGGAATGGCATACTGTGGGGTAGCACGGATGTAATAGCACATTCTGTTGGAGTGACGCAGTAATACTGATGGACTGACACGCTCTGCGGTAGTACTGTTGCGATGAAAAACTGTGGTGAAATAGTGATGGAATTACACACTATGGAGTCGCTGCAATGGGTTAGCACACTGTGGGGTAATGCGGATGGAATGGCAGATTTGAGGTAGTCCTGATGGTGTGAAACACTTTGGGGAGTACTGATGGAAGAACATACTGCGGGGAGCATTGATGGAGTGACACGTTCTAGGGTTGCACTGGAGTGACATGATGTGGGGCAGTGCCGATGTAGTGTAACAATATGGAGTTGTATTGATGCAGTGAGACACTGTGTGGTTTCACCGACGGAGTGACACACTGAGCGGTAGTACTATTGTGATGACAAACTGTGGTGTAGTACTAATGCAGTGACACACTGTTTGGTAATACTGATGGAATGACACAATTTGTGGTAGCACTTATGGAGAGACCCACTGGGATATTCCTTATTGAATGATAAACATAGTGTAGTGCTAATGGCGTGAGGCATTGTGGGGAAATACTAATAGAGTGAAACTGTGGGGAATTACTGATGGAGTGACACAGTGAGATAGGGCTGATGGAGTGACATACTGTGGGGAATACTGATGGAGTGACACTGCGAGGCAGTACTGATGGTTGACACTATGGGGTAGTACTGATGGATTGACACGCTGCGTGGTAGTACTGATGGACTGATAGTGGATTTTTCTGATGGAGTGACACACGCTGGCGTAGTACTGATGCAATGATAACCCGAGTGATATTCCTGATGGTGCGATGCTCTATGGAGAGGCACTGATGTAGTGGCACAGTGTAGGGTAGTACAGATAGAGTAACAAACGATAATATATTACTGATGCAGTGGCACACTGTGGGCAGTGCTGGTGGAGTGACACACTTTGTGGTAGTACTGGTGGAATGGCACACTATGTGGCAGTACTGACGCAATAGCATGCTGTGGAATAGTACTGATTGTGTGACACCCTGCGGTGTAGTACTGTTGGATAGACATATACCAGATTAATACTGGTGGATTGAAGCACTGTGGGGTAGTACTAATGGAAGGACTCATTGTTTAGTACTGATGGAGTGACACACCGTTGGATAGTACTGATAGAGTGACACCCTGTGTGGTAGTACTAATGGAATAATACACAAGGTGGTACTGATGTTGGAAAACACTGTGGGTGTGTATTGATGGAAAGGTATATAGTGCGGTAGTACCAATGAAGTGACACGCTCTGTGGTTGTACTGATGGAGTGACATAGTGTGTTCTAGTAATGATCGTCTAACACACTGTAGGCTTGTATTGATGGTGTGATGACCAGTGGGGTAGTATTGATGGAGTGACACAATGTGGGCAGTACAGATGGAACAATACACTTTGGGGTAGTACTGGTGAAGTGACAAACTGTGGGCGGGCACTGATGGAGTAAAACATTTTGGTGTATTACTGATAGAGTGATACAGTGTGCGGTAGTACTGATGGAGGAACAAGCGATATGGTAGTACTGATGTCGTGGCACACTGTCGGATAGTATTAATGGTGTGAAACTAAATGGGGCAGTACTGATGTACTGATACATTTTAGTGTAGTTCTGATGGAGTGACACATTGGGGGGAGAACTGATGAATGACGCACTGTGGGATTGTACTGATGGAATGACTATCCATTTGCTAGTACTGATGCAATGGCATTCTATGGGATAGTACCGAATGAATGACACGTTGTGATGCAGTAATGATGGAGTAACCGACGATGTGGTAGTACTGATGGAGTGACATGCTGTGGGATAATGCTTATGGATTAGCATCCTGTGGGGTAGTAGTGAAGGACTGGTATATTTTGGGGTAGTACTGATATAGTGACACATTCGATGGTATTATTGAAGGGGTGAAAAACTGTGGGTAGAACTGATGAAATTACATACTTAAGGTGGTACTGACAGAGTGAAACACCGTCGGGAAGAAATGATGAAATGACATACTGTGGGGTTGTATTGATGAGTGTGACACGCTCTTGAGTCACAGTCTGTCCTGTTTACTCACCTGCCATCCACGCCCACCACGTTAAGCCAACCCCCCCCCCCCCCCACCTGCTCCAGATCACCAATCAAGCCAGCATATAAACCCTTCCTGCACACACACACTTTGCCAGATTGTTCTTAGCCCTGATGCAAGACTCTCCAGCATTCTCTCGGACTGATTTCCCGTTGCCGACCCTGCCTGCTCCCGACCTTCATGCTCTTCGTCGCCCTGGTGAACGCCTCAGTCTTCTGTCCTCGACCACGAGCAGGGAGAAATAAATCTCATTCTAAAACTACTTCCTTGGTTCCGTGTGCTGCATTTGGGTCTACCTGCGGTCCGTTACATAACAATCTGGCCAAGACATGGACCCAGCACACACAGCGTCACCACTGAATCGCTTTGAGCGGGTCGAGAGTGCGCTCCAACAGCAGCAGGAGGGTTTTGCCAACTCTGTCGCTGATACTCGCCGGAGTGTTTCCGTCTTGGAGCACACAATGACCACATTAGCCAACCAGATGCAGCAGTTGACCGCGGCGCTAACGCAACAGACAGCTGCAGCTTCAACAGCTGCTCCTGTGCAACCTGTGCCTCAGCCCTCACCACCCAGGAACTCCCTTGAACCCCTGGTGGGGCTGCCAGAACGCTATGCCGGAGATCCTAAAGGCTGTGGGCCTTTTCTCACAAACTGTTCAATCCTGTTTTCCAAGCAACCCCGTACCATCGCCAGGGAGGAGGCGAGGGTGGCCTTCGCCATTACCCACATGACAGGCAGAGCACAGTTGTGGAGAACAGCCGAATCGGATCGTGGGACGCCAGCCTGTTCTTCCTTTCGGGCTTTCTCTGAGGAGCTTCGCAAGGTTTTCTGCTTGGGGCCTGAGAACTCCGACGAAGGTCGAGGCCTTTTTCACCTGTGTCAGGGGGTTCGGACCGTGGCTGACTACTCCATTGATTTCCGTACTCAGGCTCGTCGGAGTAACTGGAACATTTCCGCTTTATGTGACGCTTTCCTGCATGGATTAGCTGACTATGTTAAAGACGAGCTGGTCTCCTATGAACTACCTGCCACGCTCGATGGGATCATTGAGCTCGCCACCCGGGTTGACCTCCGGATTCAGACACAGAGACGGGAGAGGCCTATCAGGGGCCCGCAGAACATCATCCCCGGGGCCGCCCCTGGGTAGCCGCAGCCTCAGCCAGCACAGCCAGACCAGCCGAACAACCGCCTGAGGGGGCAGATCCGATGTAGCTAGGTCGTTCCCACCTATCTACGGAGGAACGGCAGCGCCGGCACCGGAACAACCTCTGCCACTACTGTGGCCAGGGTGGCCATTTGCTCGCCAGCTGTCCGGCAAAAGGGAGGGCTCATCAGATGTTTACCCTCTCCTGTCGTCCCGGTTCCCGCAACGTCAAGGCTGACGCCCTATCCCGCCGCTTTCCTGATGAAGAGGGGCCTTCCCCAGAGTCCGACTCCATCCTTCCTGCTCCGTGCCTGGTTGCTGCAGTTCCCTGGGCGATCGAGGAGAGAGTGAGGGCCGCCCTGGAGGACCAGCCCGGTCTCAGTACCTGTCCCCCGGGTCACTTGTTTGTTCCCCAGGCTCTCAGGGGGGATGTCCTCAAGTGGGCCCACGACTCCTGTCTCTCCTGTCATCCCGGCATCCAGAGGACTAAGGACGTCGTCCAACAACGTTGCTGGTGGGCCACACTGGATGAGGATGTCCGGGGGTATGTCAACGCCTGCCCAATTTGCAACCAGCACAAGCCATCCCATACGGCTCCTGCCGGACTTCTGCAGCCCCTGCCTGTGCCTCATCGCCCGTTGTCCCACATATCCCTGGACTTTGTCACCGGTCTGCCGCCCTCGGACAATAATACCACCATCCTGACAGTGGTAGACCGGTTTAGTAAGATGGCACACTTCATCCCTCTCCCAAAGCTGCCATCCGCCAAAGAAACAGCCATGGTCATCCTCCAACATGTGTTCCGGCTCCACGGTCTACCAGTTGATGTGGTTTCCGACCGGGGGCCCCAGTTCACATCCGTTTTCTGGAGGGGGTTTTGCAAGCTGCTGGGGGCCACAGTCAGCTTATCCTCCGGCTTTCACCCCCAGACCAACGGCCAGACGGAGAGAAAGAATCAGGAGATGGAGACGACCCTGCGGTGCATGGTCTCTCAGAACCCCTCCTCCTGGTCCCGTCTGCTCCTGTGGGTGGAGTACGCCCACAACACATTGACCAGCTCGGCCACTGAACTTTCTCCATTTCAGTGCGCCTATATCCTGTCCGTCTGTCCAGTCCTTCATCCGCCGTTGCCATCGAACCTGGGTCCGAGCACGAGCTTCTCTGATGCGTGCGGCGGACCGCTACTCGGTAGCAGCCAACAGACGCCGCTCTCCAGTCCCCACCTACCAAATTGGCCAGAAGGTTTGGCTGTCCACACGAGACCTCCCTCTTCAGGTGGAGTCCAAGAAACTGTCACCCAGGTTCATCGGTCCCTTCGAGATTGAGAAGATCATCAACCCAACGGCGCTGAGACTGAAGCTTCCTCGGACCATGAGGGTCCACCCGGCGTTTCACGTCTCCAAGGTGAAGCCGGTCCGGGAGAGTCCCCTTTCGCCACCAGCTCCACCACCGCCACCTCCACGCGTCATCGATGGGGGCCTTGTCTACACGGTCCGTCGCCTGCTGCAGTCCCGCCGCCGAGGGAGGGGCCTGCAGTACCTCGTCGACTGGGAGGGGTATGGTCCAGAGGAGAGGTCCTGGGTCCCTGCCCGACACATTCTCGACTCCCGACTCATCAAGGCCTTCCATCTTCAACACCCCGACCAACCGGCTAGGCCCACTACATCTTTCAGAGGGGCACCTCGGATAACCGCGCCGTCTGTTGCTCCAGATTCTCCTGAGGAAGAAGACTCAACTGGTGACGAAGAGATTTCCAGTCCCGGGCACACTAGTGCTGGAAGTCTTGAGGGGCCATCCTCTGATGAGGATGATTCCCCCACCAGTCACCTGCCTCCCACCCGCTTGGGACTATGGAATGGGACGGCGCACATTGTATTGGGGGAAGGGTATTGACATGGATAGATAATTGGTTTGCAGACAGGAAGCAAAGAGTAGGAATAAATGGGTCCCTTTCAGAATGGCAGGCACTGGCGAATGGAGTGCCGCAATGCTCGATGCAGGGGCGCAATTGTTTACCATATATATTAATGATTTGGATGATGGAATTAGAAGTAACACGAGCAAGTTTGCAGATGACACAAAGCTGGCTGGAGGTGTGAACTGTGAAGAGGAAGTTAGGAGGTTGCAGGGTGACTTGGACAGGTTGAGTGAGTGGGCAGATGCAAGGCAGACGCAGTATGACGTGGATAAATGTGGGGTTATCCACATTGGCGGCGAAAACAAATAGGGTAATTATTATCTCAATGGTGTCAGATTATAGAAAAGGAAAGAACCAGGGCCACTGTCTAAGAATAAAGGGGAGTCCATTTAAAACGGAGGTGCAAAAAAAAATCACCCAGATAGTTGTGACTTTGTGAAATTCTCTGCCACATAAGACAGTGGAGGCCAATTCACTGGATGCATTTAAAAGTGAGTTGGACAGAGCTCTTGGGGCTAGCGGAATCAAGGGATATGGGGAGAAGGCAGGCACGGGGTACAGATTGTGGATGATCAGCCATTATCACAATGAATGGCGATGCTGGCTCGATGGGCCAAATGGTCACCTCCTGCACCTATTTATATATGTTTCTATGTCTCTAATACCCGTTCACTATGTGCCGTCCATTTAATCGACCGGGGCAATTCACCGCAACCATCGTGTCGGTGGTCCACATACCACACAAAGCTCGGTCATCAACTCTCTTTAAGAACCAAACCCTATGGTACTGTTCATCATTTGCGATGAACTCAAACAATCTAACCTCAGAATGCACAGGTAACTAAAATTAACATCTCTCTCTCTCCCCCAGCACATCTCCCTCGGCAGGGCTTAAGCACTCTGGCCCACACGACCAGTAAATATGCCTGCCGTTCCATTTGTCGCTCTCGTTTGTCATCCGATCATTTATTGGTGGTGCACCTACTGGCTTTCAGAAAGATTTAAGAACGAAACACCAACGAAAAGAGCAACACAGCAGTGGTCTGAGGAGACCAGGGGTCTCCATTAGGACTGCCTCAGTCGATGAAGTGGAACTCTTATTAAGCTATTTGCAGTTTTACAGAGCGAAGGCACAGTATTCGGTCCGATTGGACAAGCGTTGCGGAACATTGAGTCGTAATATGAAGGCGATTTATCAGGAAATCCACTCAAGCGAAGTCCGGGCTGCATACAAAGGCTGTGGCAAACCTCAATAATGAGCAGTTAAGGGACGACGAAACAAATCTCCGTCATCAAACAATATAAATCTTTCATGTCAAAGGAGAATACAGATGCTGTAATCTTGAATAAAGAGACATAACTCAGCGGGTCATGCAGCATCCGTAGAAGCAGCTGACGTAAGTTGAAGATTCGGGGCCACGAGACGGAGCACAAGGCATCAATGATTAGAAAGTTGGAAAGTAAATGATGGGGCCGATCAGTGACAACATGTGAATGTTCCTGTGTAGCGTAGTGCATGGCTGGGGATCAGAGTGAAGATGTTCCGTCTGCCTGTACCGGAGGACTGGATGAGGCTCATGACGGAACAGATGGGGAGTGAAGAGAGAGGTTCCACTGAACGGAATAGACAGAGAGTGGGTGGTCAACAGAGTGACGCCACTTGGTGTTTAATGTTATCTGGGCATGTTGGGATCTGTCCTCGTTTGGGGTGGGAATCTGCAATAAAGGGACCAGGAAGATGCACTTCCGTTTACAGGGCAACGGGTCAGGAATGGATATTCCATCCCCGATGCAAAGACGACCTCACAGTGAATAATAATTGCCTATGGGATCCATTGTACTCCAGAACACCTTCCTTCATCATTTATAAGTTCAAGGTGAATGTGGAAAAGATTAGTAGGAACCTGATGGGTAACGTTTTCACGCAAAGGATGGTGGATGTATGGAACAAGCTGCCAGAGGAGGTCGTTGAGGCAGGGACTGTCCAAACATGTAAGATGCAGTTAGACAAGTACATGGATCGGACAGGTTTGGAGGCATATGGGCCAAACGTGGCCAGGTGGGACTCGTGTAGCTGGAACATGTTGGCCGGTGTGGGCAAGTTGGGCCGAATGGCCTGTTTCCACTCGGTATCATTCTATGACTCTATGAGTCTATGTATGAATTGCTATCGGAATTAAGTATCTGTTCTCTCTGAAGGCAGATTTCCCGTGCATTGGGAATGTTGCGGTGATTGGAATGGAACCCCGGCCACCTGCACGGGATGCAACTGGTGAGGCACCGTTGCCGATTGATGAAAGGATTCGCACAAATAGCACAGTGTTTCCCCCGGAGCGGGAACCGGAATAATGACAATCTGATGCAAAAACTCAGGAAACATAAAATCGGAAAATATGCGAGGATTTCTCACGGAATGATATCGCGCGGCCGGACGCCTTGAGACCAGCGGTCCGCTGTCTGTCGAGGGAAGCGTTCGGTTTCATCAAAAAATGCACGTGACGGCTGTTTTACAATAGAGACATTTATCTCTCGTCCTAATCAGAAGCCTTGGATGAAAAGGGAGATTCGCTCTTGGTTAATGTCCTGATCTGAGGCTTTGAAGCAAGATGACCCTGAACGGAACACGAAGGACAAGTGTGATCTCCGCAAGTCAATCAGGGATAAGAGGATTCCAAATCAGGTTGGGAGCTCAATTCAAGCAAGCGACTGCATTGGCTCTGATGACCACCACTGTTTACGAGCCGAACAATGCATCTCTGCTGTTGGATAACCCGCTTTGAACAGGGAAACACTGTTTCATCAATGCGTATTCACCCGCCACCCGATGGTTCTGTCCAATACATCCCGATGGCAGTGATCATAAAGTATGGAGACATATAGCGCGGAAACAGGCCGTGCCGCCCAACATCCACGTGTCGATTAAAATGGACCATCTGATCTAATTCGGTTTGCCCATATCCACGAAAACCTGTCCAAACCGTGTACCCGTCCAAATGTCCTTCACATTGTTTGTGCCTCAGCATGTTTCTGGGCAGGTCGTTTCACATTTCCTCAACCCTCTGAATGAAATAGTTGCCCCTCACGTATATATTAAACTTTAACACCTCTCACCTTAAACCCATGCCCTATCGTGCTTGATTTTCCTACCCTGTTAAATAGACTGTGCATTCTCTCCATTCATTCCCCTCATACCCCTTTCGCCTGTAGACGTCACCTCTCAGGCCCCTGTGCTCCTAGGAATAAAGTCCAAACCTGTCCAACGAAGTCCTGTAGCTCAGGTCCTCGAGTGCTGGCAACATTTTCATCAATCAAGCATGATGGCATCTTTCACGAAGATCAATTCTCGGTGAGCGGTCCATCTGGCCCGGTTTTGAAATCGTGCGCCTTTCAACGTATTCGCCGCCATCTGTAAACATTGGTTTGGTGTCAGTTGCAAATATACTAACTATGGGCGCACAGGTAGAGTTGCTGCCTTACAACGCTTGCAGCTGAAGACCAGGTTTCGATTTCGACTACGGTGCTGTCTGTTCGCAGTTCGTCCGTTCCCCCGTGTGTTTTCTCCGAGACCGTCGGTTGCCTACCACACTCCAAAGACCTACAGGTTTGTAGGTTAATTGGCTTGGTATGAGCCAAGTGCATGTAGGATTGAGTTAATACGCGGGGATCGCTGGTTAGTGCGGACTCGATGGGCCGAAGGGCCTGTTTCCGCGCTGTAAGTTTAGACTGTGGCAAAGGACAGTGATCAGCAGCTGATGGAAGAGGATAAAACAAATATCTTCCACCGACCCAGAAAAAAAAATCGTATTAAAAGGGAATAGAGATACTAAACCTGGAATCTTGAATCTTGAAGGAATTCAGCTGGTCAAGCAGGTCTGTGAAAGCAACATGTCTAATTCGACGTTTCGGACCTACTCCCAGTGAGGTCGAGCACAAGGAGCTGAATGATTATAAAATAGGTAAATGACTCACTGCGATTGTCAGGGAGAACATGGGATGTGCTGCGTAGCATAGCGTATGGCTGAGGGTCGGAATGAGATGTTCAGTCTATCTGTTCGGGAGGACAGGATGAAGGTCCTGACGGAACAAATGGGAAGTGAGGAGAAAGATTCCACACAGAAGGAGTGTGGGGAGCAGACTGACGACACTGGGTGTGACCATATCGTCTGGATGTTGAAGTCTGCCCTAGTTAATTATGGACAGCTGCAATAGCGGAGGTAGCGGAGTCAGGGGGTATGGGGAGAAGGCAGGAACGCGGTACTCATTGAGAATGATCAGCCATGATGACATTGAGTGGTGGTGTTGGGTCGAAGGACCGAATGGCCTCCTCCTGCACCTATTGTCTATTGTCTATAATATGAGAGCAGAAAAACGCACTAATGCTAATGGCACGTTGGCCTTCATAACAAGAGGATTTAAGTATAGGAGTAAAGAGGCCCTTCTGATGTTGTATCGGGCCCTGGTGAGACCACAACTAGAGTATTGTGTGCAGTTTTGGTCTCCTAATTTGTCGAAGGACATCCGTGCTATTGAGATAGGTTCCGGAGGATAATCTCCGGGATGGCGGAACTGTCATATGAGGAAAGTTTGAAAAGATTGGGCTTGTCTTCACTGGAATTTAGAAGGATGGGAGGGGATCTTATAGATTGGTAGCTACAGGGCTAGAAAGCTAAGTAGTAGCTGGCTGGCCTGATACCTAGATGGCTGGATAACCAGTGAGCTAGATTTCTAGCCAATAGGATGGACAGCCAGAGAGCGTATTAGCTATCTAGCTAGTTTGCTACCTGGATAGTTAGCTACCCGCATTGCATAACTTGAAAGCTAGATAGCTGGATGTGTAGATAGCTGAATAACTAGATTGCAAGGTCGCTAGCTAGATATATAGGCAGCTCTTTGTGGGGTGCGCACCCTCTCTCGCGAGGCCCACAGAGGGAGATCTAGTCATATCTAGGTTTGTAGATAGCTACCTTGCAAGCTAAATTGACAGATAGATCGCTCACGTCGGCTATATTTCTAGATGGCAGGATGACTAGATGGCTAAATTGCTTTCTGGCTAGACGTTTGGAAAGCTAGCTGGCTACTTGGGAAATTGATCAGCTGGGAAGCTGGCTCGCTGGGTAGATGGCGAGCTGAATAAAGCCAGATGGCTGGGTGGTCAGATGGCGATATGGCTTGATGAGTAGATGGCTAGAAGGCTTGATGGCAGGCTGGCTAGATAGCCAGATAGCTTAGCAGCTAGCTAGATAGATAGATAACTATATGGCTAAATGCCGAGATAGCTAGGTAGCAATAGGAGGTAGGTAGATAGCTAGATTAAATAGCTAGATTCATTGCTACAGAGATAAATGGATAGATAGCTCTATAATTAAATCACTAGATAGCTAGTTAGACTGCTAGCTAGATAGCTGGATAGCTAGATAGGTGGATTGCTCGCCAACAGGATAGATCACTACGTAAATACCTAAATATATGGCTTTAAGAAAATAACTGCAGATGCTGGTACAAATCGATTTATTCACAAAACGCTGGAGTAACTCAGCAGGCCAGGCAGCATCTCGGGAGACAAGGAATGGGTGACGTTTCGGGTCGAGACCCTTCCTCAGACTGATGTCAGGGGGGCGGGACAAAGGAAGGATATAGGTGGAGACAGGAAGATAGAGGGAGATCTGGGAAGGAGGAGGGGAAGGGAGGGACAGAGGAACTATCTAAAGTTGGAGAAGTCGACGTTCATATCGCCGGGCTGCAAACTACCCAGGCGAAATATGAGGTGCTGTTCCTCCAATTTCCGGTGGGCCTCGCTATGGCTCTGGAGGAGGCCCATGACAGAAAGGTCAGACTGGGAATGGGAGGGGGAGTTAAAGTGCTCGGCCACCGGGAGATCAGTTTTGTTAATGCGGACCGAGCGCAGGTGTTCAGCGAAGCGATCGCTTCCAAGGACCCAAACAGTCGTTCCAGGCGAGGCGGAGGTTCACCTGCACCTCCTCCAACCTCATCAACTCTATTCGCTGTTCCAGGTGTCAACGTCTCTGCATCGGCGAGACCAAGCGCAGGATCGGCGATAGTTTCGCTGAACACCTCCGCTCAGTCCGTCTCAACCAACCCGATTTCCAGGTGGCTCAGCACTTCAATTCCCCCTGCCATTTCCAATCTGACTTTTCCGTACTGGGCCTCCTCCATTGTAAAAGTGAGACCCAGCGCAAATTGGAGGAACAGCAACTCATATTTCGCTTGGGTAGTTTACAACCCAGCGGTATCAACTTTGACATCTCTAACTTCAGATAGTCCTTGTTTCCCTCTTGGTCCACTCCCCCTTCCCAGTCCCCCCACTATTCTTCCTGTCTCCGTCTATATCCTACCTTTGTCCGGCCCCATCCCCTGACATCAGTCTGAAGAAGGGTCTCGACCCGAAACGACACCCATTCCTTCTCTCCAGAGATGGTGCCTGACCCGCTGAGTTACTCCAGCATTTTGCGTCTACCTTAGCTAGATAGCTAGTCAGGTAGATATATACACAAAATGCTGGAGTAACTCAGCAGGTCAGGCAGCATCTCAGGGGAGAAGGAATGGGTGACGTTTCGGGTCGAGACCCTTCTTCAGACTGATGTCGGGGGTGGGACAAAGGAAGGATATAGGTGGAGACAGGAAGATAGAGGGAGATCTGGGAAGGAGGAGGGGAAGGGAGGGACAGAGGAGCTATCTGAAGTTGGAGAAATCGACGTTCATACCACCGGGCTGCAAACTGCCCAGGCGAAATATGAGGTGCTGCTCCTCCAATTTCCGGCGGGCCTCACTATGGCACTGGAGGAGGCCCATGACAGAGAGGTCAGACTGGGAATGGGAGGGGGAGTTAAAGTGCTGGGCCACCGGGAGATCAGTTTTGTTAATGCGGACCGAGCGCAGGTGTTCAGCGAAGCGATCGCCGAGCCTGCGCTTGGTTTCGCCGATATAAATAAGTTGACATCTAGAGCAGCGGATGCAATAGATGAGGTTGGAGGAGGTGCAGGTGAACCTCTGTCTCACCTGGAAAGATTGTTTGGGTCCTTTGATGGAGTTGAGGGGGGAGGTAAAGGGGCAGGTGTTGCAGCTCGTGCGGTTGCAAGGGAAAGTGCCCGGGTTTGGGGTGGTTTGGGTAGGAAGGGACGAGTTCACCAGGGAGTTACGGAGGGAACGGTCTCTGCGGAACGCAGAGAGGGGAGGGAATGGGAAGATATGGCCATTGGTGGGGTCCCGTTGTAGGTGACGGAAATGTTGGTGGATGATATGTTTGATCCGCTGGCTGGTGGGGTGGAAGGTGAGAACGAGGTAGATATATAACTATATTGATACAGATCTAGATGGCTAGATAGCCACATAGCTAGATAGCCACAGAGCAAGTTAGCATAGCTAACATGGCATAGCATAGCTAGGCTGATAGCAAGTTATCTGGATAACGTGATAGCTAGACTGCGTCGGAAATCGCATTTCTGCGCACATTTCTCATGAAATTTGAAAAAGTTGTGACGTCGTCGTTCAGGTCCATTGTCGAATCCTTGAATAGCGACCAGTGCTAGATAGAACTCTGTGGGCTTGCGGAATCAATGGATTTGGGGAGCAGGCAGGCACAGGTTACTGATTGCGGATGATCAGCCATGATCACAGTGTATGTCGGTGCTGGCTCGAAGGGCCAAACGGCATCTTCCTGCACATATTTTCTATGTCTATAGACTCCATGCAATCCCGGAGTCAGTAATGCGTTCATAAGTTCAGACGTCATTTGAGTAAGTCATTCGGCTCACCTAGTTTGTTCCGCCATTCAATCATGGCTGCGCTATCTTTCCCACTCGAACCTAACTCCAACTTTGACATTCTTACTAATCACGAGCCTGTCTATCCCTGCTTTTAAATTATCTGATGACGGCCTCCACATCCGTCTGTGGCAGAATTCCACAGATTCACCACTCTCTGTGTTACTTGCGAGCGGCACATTCCTTGTATGTGTATATACTTGGCCAATAAATTCATTCATTCATTCATTCATTCATTCATTCATTCATTCATTCATTCATTCATTCATTCATTCATTCATTCATTCATTCATTCATTCATTCATTCATTCATTCATTCATTCATTCATTCATTCATTCATTCATTTATTCTTTCATTCATTCATTATCTGACTAGCCTCAGAATAAAAGGACATACTTTTAAAAATGAGATGATGAGGAATTTATTTCGTCAGTAGGTGGTAAATCTTTGGAATTCAGCCACAGACGGCTGTGTAAACCGTCATTGGTTATTTTTAAAGCGAAGATAGACAGGTTGGTCATCCGTAAGAGTTTCGACGGTTATGGGGAGAAGGCAGGAGTTGAGTGGGAAAGATAGGTCAGCCATGATTGAATGTCGGAGTAGACTCGATGTGCCAAATATCCTAATTATGCAGCATGACTTATGCACTGAGTGTTATGTTTAACAGTGCACCGCATCATCCACACACAGCGCTGCTCAGTGTATGTACAGTAGCAATATACTGTCACAGCGTCCTCCCGTGTATCAGCAACACACTGTATCATCCACACACAGCGCACCTCAGTGGATGTGCAGTGGCAATATATTGTCACAGCGCCCTCCCGTGGATCAGCAACACGCTGCATCATCCACACACAGCGCACCTCAGTGGATGTGCAGTAGCAATATACTGTCACAGCGCCCGCTCGTGGATGAACATCAGCAGCACAGTGCAACACTGAGATACAGCAGCCCTCAATGTTTGCACAATAACAGTACATCGGAGCATCAGCGTCAGCGTTGCTGAAGATGGATCTTAAGGTTCCAGTGTGTAACTCGCGGCACCACGTTTAGAATTCTAAATAAGCCATGTAGAATGATTGCCATATTTGATCGAGGCATTGAATATGACTCAAGAAGGCGATATTCAGATTTAGAAAACTATTCTTCGGCCGGTTTTGCAGTTTTGCAGTTATGATCGCTCTTGTACAGGAAAGGCGTTTTGGAAAAGGTGCTCAAGACCCTTACAAGAACATCTCCTGGAGCATATGAACAAGCAGACGTTGGACTGATTTATTTGGAACACCGGAAATCTTGCAGTGACCTGATAGATCGATATCAAATTATGTGAGGCACAGATAGGATAAACAGTCCCAAGACAGAAATATCAAATATTAGAGGCCACCTCTTTAAGGCAAAAGGGGTTAATTTTAAGCGATGTGTGCAGGGAAAGCTGTTTACACAAAGGGCAGTAAGTGCCTGGAACGCAATGCCGCAGGTGGCCATTAGGTCATAAGGGATAGGAATACAATTAGGCCATTCGGCCAATCAAATCTCCGCCATTCAATCATGGCTGATCTCTCTCCATCCTAACCCCATTCTCCTGCCTTCTCCTCAAAACTTCTGAAACCTGGAGTAATCAAGAATCTATCTACCTACGCCTTAAAATATCCACTTACGTGGCCTACACAGCCTTCTGTGACAAAGAATTCCACAGATTTACCACCCTCTGACTTAATAAATTTCTCCTCATCTTGTTCATATCAGCAAGTCTTTTAATTCTGAGGGAATTACCTCTAGTCCTAGACTCTCCCACTAGTGGAACATGCTCTCCATATCCACTCGATCCAAGGCATTCACATATCTGTATGTTTCAATGAGGTCCACACTCATTCTTCTACACTCCAATGAGTGCAGGCCCCCTGTCGACAAACGCTCATCATAGCTTAACCTATTCATTCCAGGGATCATTCTTGTAAACCTCCTCTGGATCCTCTCCAGAGCCAGCACACCCTTCCTCCGATATGATGCCCAGAATTGCTCACAATGTTCCAAATGCGCCCTTCCCATCGCCTCAACATTATAATCCCTGTTTTTGAATACAAGCCCTCTTGAAATAATATTAGCATAGATTTTACTTTGTTTACTACCAATTCAACTTGCAGATAATTTTTTGGGAATCCTGAACCAGCTCTCCCAAGTCCCTTTGCATTCCGATTAATGGATTATGTCCCCATTTAGAAAGTAGTCTACGCCATTATTCCTCCGAGAAAAATGCATTACTCTGCACTTTGCCACACTATATTCTATCTGCCATGTCTCTGCCAACTCCCCCAACATGTCCAACTCCTTCTGCAGTCCCTGCTTTCTCACACTACCTGCCCTTCCACCTATTTTCGTATCATCCGCAAACTTTGCCACAAAGCCTTCAATCCCCTCGTCCAATTCATTAATATAAAACGTGAAGTATCGCGGACCCAGCACTCACCCTTGCGGATCTCCACTATTCACTGCTAGCCAACTAGAAAAAAGCCCCCTTTATTGCCACTCTTTCTCTTCTGCCATCTAGCCAGCCTGTTATCCATGCTAGTATCTGCCCTTTGATACCGTGCGCTCTCATCTTCCTAAGCAGCCAACGTGTGACACCTTCTCAAAGGCTTTCTGAAAATCAAAGTAAACAACATTTACTGACTCTCCTTTGGCTGTCTTGCTATTTACTTCTTCAAATAATTCCAGCAAATTTATCAAGCACGACCTTCCCTTCACAAAGCCGTGCAAACTTTCGCCTATTTCATCGTGAACTTACAAGTACTCTGTCACTTCATCCTGTATAATGGGCCGTAAAATCTTACCAACCACCCCACTGGTGGTGGACGCAGATACAATAGTGACATTTAAGACAAGTTCAGATTTTCAGGCAATGAAGAGATATGCATTATGAATAGGCAGGTAAGGTTGGTCGTATCATGTTCGGCACAGTCATTGTGGGCCGAAAATCGTGTACTTTGTGTAGGAAAGAACTGCAGATGCTGGTTTAAATCGAAGGTAGACACAACATTTTGGAGTAACTCAGCGGGGCATGCAGCATGTCTGGAGAGAAGGAATGGGTGACGTTTCGGGTCGAGACCCTTCTTTAGACTAATGTCGGAGCGTTCGGCGTGAAAGAGATATAATTTTGTTGGAGATAGTGAGACTGGTGGGAGAACTGGGAAGGAGGAGGGATGGAGAGAAGGGGAAAGCAATAGCTAATTGAAGTTAGATAAGTGAATGTTCATACCGCTGGTATGTTAGCTGCCCAAGCGGAATATGAGGTTGTGTTCCACCAATTTGCGCTGGGCCTCACTCTGAAAATGGAGGATGCCCAGGACAGAAAGTTCAGATTGGGAATGGGGGAGCGGGGGTGAGTTAAAGTGCAGAGCAACCGGGTAATCAGGTAGGACTGTGTGGAGCTGTTCAGCGAAACGATCGTCGAGCTTCCGCTTGGTCTCGCCGATATCACTCCATCAGTACTATCCCACAGTATACCGTTACACCAGTACTACCCTACAGTGCGTCACTCCATCAGTACTATCCCACTGTATACCTTTGCACCAGTAGTACCCCACAGTGCATCACTCCATCAGTACTATCCCACTGTATACCATTACAACAGTACTACCCTACAGTGCGTCACTCCATCAGTACTATCCCACTGTATACCATTACACCAGTACTACCCTACAGTGCGTCATTTCATCAGTGCTACCGCACAGTGTCACTCCATCAATTCTATCCCACATTATGTCACAACAACAGTACTACCGCGCAGTGTGTCACCCCATCAGAACTACCCCAGAATGTGCCATTACTTCAACACTACCCTACGTTAGGTTACTCCATCAATACTACCTCACAGTATGTCACTCCATGAGTACTACATGTTACTCCATTAGTAGTACCCAAGAGCGTGTCACTCTCATCAGTACAACCCCACAGTATGTCATTCCACCATTTCTTCCCGACGGTGTTTCACTCTGTCAGTACCACCTTAAGTATGTAATTTCATCAGTTCTACCCACAGTTTTTCACCCCTTCAATAATACCATCGAATGTGTCACTATATCAGTACTACCCCAAAATATACCAGTCCTTCACTACTACCCCACAGGATGCCAATCCTTAAGCTTTATCGCACAGCGTGTCACTCCATCAGTACTACCATATCGTCGGTTACTCCATCATTACTGCATCACAGCGTGTCATTCATTCAGTACTATCCCATAGAATGCCAATCAGTAATAGCAAATGGATAGTCATTCCATCAGTACTATCCCACAGTGCGTCATTCCATTAGTTCTCCCCCATTGTGTCACTCCATCAGAACTACACTATAATGTATCTTTACATTAGTACTGCCCCATTTAGTTTCACACCATTAATACTATCCGACAGTGTGCCACGTCAACAGTACTACCATATCGCTTGTTCCTCCATCAGTACTACCGCACACTGTGTCACTCTATCGGTAATACACCAAAACGTTTTACTTCATCAGTGCCCGCCCACAGTTTGTCACTTCACTAGTACAACCCCAAAGTGTATTGCTCCATCTTTACTGCCCACGTTGTGTCACTCCACCAATAATACCCCACTGGTCATCACTCCATCAATACAAGCCTACAGTGTGTTAGACGATCATTACCAGAACACACTATGTCACTCAATCAGTACAACCCCAGAGCGTGTCACTTCATTGGTACTACCGCACTATAAACCATTCCATCAATACACCCACAGTGTTTTTCAACATCAGTACCACCTTGTGTATTATTCCATTAGTACTACCACACAGGGTGTCACTATCAGTACTATCCAACGGCGTGTCACTCCATCAGTACTACACAATGAGTCCTTCCATCAGTACTACCCCACAGTGTTTCAATCCACCAGTATTACTCTGGTATATGTCTATCCAACAGTACTACACCGCAGGGTGTCACACAATAAGTACTCTCCCACAGTATGCTATTGCGTCAGTACTGCCACATAGTGTGCCATTCCATCAGTACTATCTCAAAGTGTGTCACTCCACCAGCACTGCCCACAGTGTGCCACTGCATCAGTAATACAACATAGCTTGTTACTCCATCTGTACTACCCTACACTGTGCCACTCCATCAGTGCCTCCCCATAGAGCATCGCACCAACACGAATATCATTCGGGTTATCATTGCATCAGTACTACGCCAGCGTGCGACACTCCACCAGAACAATCCATTATTACTCCATCAGTACTACCACGCAGCGCGTCACTCTATCAGTACTACACCACAGTGTCAACCATCATACATCCTCGCAGTGTCACTCCATCAGTATTCCCCACAGTATGTCACACCATCAGCCCTATCTCACTGTATCACTCCATCAGTAATTCCCCATAGTTTCACTCTATTAGTATTTCCCCACAATGCCTCACGCCATTAGCACTACCCGATGTTTATCACTCAATCAGGACTATCACAGTGGGTTACTCCATAAGTGCTGCCACAAATTGTGTCATTCCATCAGTATTATCAAACAGTGTGTCACTGCATTAGTACTACACCACAGTTTGTTATCACAATAGTACTACCGCTCAGTGTGTCACTCCGTCGGTGAAACCGCACAGTGTCTCACTGCATCAATACAACTCCATATTGTTACACTACATCGGCACTGCCCCACATCATGTCACTCCAGTGCAACCCTAGAACGTGTCACTCCATCAATGCTCCCCGCAGTATGTTCTTCCATCAGTACTCCCCGAAGTGTTTCACAACATCAGGACTACCTCAAATCTGCCATTCCATCCGCATTACCCCACAGTGTGCTAACCCATTGCAGCGACTCCATAGTGTGTAATTCCATCACTATTCCACCACAGTTTTTCATCGCAACAGTACTACCGCAGAGTGCGTCAGTCCATCAGTATTACTGCGTCACTCCAACAGAATGTGCTATTACATCCGTGCTACTCCACAGTGTGTCATTCCATCAATACTCCTCCACAGTACGTCATTACACCAGTACTACGCCACAGTGTTACACTCCATCAGTATAACACTGGAGCGTGTCACTCCATCAGTACTACCCTACAATATGTTATTCCATCAGTATTACACCACAGTGATGCACTCCATCAGTACTGCCTTAAGCTTGTTATTCCATTTTGTACAACCACATAGACTCATTCAATTAGCATTACCCATCAGTGTAACTCTGCATCTGTACTGCCCCACCGTCAGACCTTACCATTCCACAATGTGCAACTGACATTACCACCAAAGATTAGGTCAATACTTCAGTACCAGCCCACTGTGCGCCATTCTTTCCACACTACCCCCAGTGTGTCATTCAATCAGCACTACACCGAAGTATCTCACTCCGTCAGTACAACCACGCAGTGTGTCACTCCATCAGTAATACGTACCGTGTGTCACTCCATCAGTCCTGCACCACAGCGTGTCACTCCATCAGTTTTACCCCACGGGATGCAGTGCACACTAAAGTGGTACTGACGGAGTGACAAACTGCGTGGTAGTACTGATGCAATGACCTCACAATTTGTCACTAAATCAGTGCTATTCCACTGTGTGTCACTCCGTCAGTACTACTCCGCAGTTTGTCAGAACAACAGTACGACACATTGTGCCACTCCATGAGTATTACCCGTAGTGTGTCACTACATCAGTAGAGCCCCACGGTGTATCATTCCATCAGAACAACTGCAAAGTGTGTCACTTCATCAGTACTACTGCAAATTTTGTCACTCCATCTGTACCAAACCACAGTATGTTACTCCACCCGTACTGCATCAACTGGTGTCACTCCCTCAGTACTGCAGCGCATTGTGTCACTCCATCAGTACTACCCCACATTGTGTCACTCCATCAGTGCACTGCACTGTCTGTCACTCCATCAGTACTACTGCGCAGTGTGTCACTTCATCAATACAACTTCAAAGTGTGTCGCTCCATCTGTACCAACCCACAGTGTGTTAATCCACCATTACTACCATACATTGTGTCACTCCATCAGTTCCACTGCACAGTGTGTCACTCCATCAGTAATGCCCCACAGCGTGTCACGTCGTCACTAAAACCCACAGTATGCCATTACATCATTACAAACACACATGTTCACACCCTCAAACACAGTCAAACACGCACACACACATACCCGCGCACGAAAACACACACAATCTCTCAAATGCAATCACAAACAATCAAATATACTCTCACACATTCTCACATACAATCACACGTACACATGCACTCACACTAACAGATATTCACACGCACTGGCACGAAGAGACACGCACTCATTCGCACACATTTACACACGAACACATTCTCTGACAACACCATCATTTACTCTCCCCACACACACACACACACACACACACCACACACACACACACACACACACACACTATCAAAGAATTACATACTCAAACACACTGACAAACTCACATCCCACATATTCTCTCACATTCTCACAAACAGCCACACACACGCACAGACGCAAACACTGTCCTTCACAAACTCACATGCACTCTCTCACTCAGAGACACAGATACATTCAATCGCACTTGCATCCACACTTACTAATGCTCACACACTCACACGCACATTCACGCACTCGCACAAACACACACACACACACACACACACACAAATATAGGCATTCTTACAAACTCTACCGCTCTCTCACAGACAGACCCGCATGCACACGTGCACATTTTGGGATTGAGTGTATCCTTGGATGTTCGCGGCTTGGCCCCGCTCACCGTGTTCCCGGTGAGCGGGGCCAAGCCCTTCAGCCGGCCCGGTAGGCCCGGCTCGCCCACCGCGGATGGCGATGAGAACCGCGCCTCTGGAGCGAGGTGGGAGCCGCGTGGAAACGCAGAGAGCGAGGTGGACCGTCGGAGAGCGAGGAAGGCCGCCGAGAACGAAGTGGCGACCCGCGGTGCGGCGGCAGGCAGCAGATAGAACTATTCGGCTAATGTTTGTAACTTTGTCGGCGTCAACATGGGGGACACTTTTGTACCGCCTAGGTGAGGTCTTCTACATGATGTTACCGGGTTGTCACTCTAACTGGGTACGTGGTAATAAGGTAGCACTGAATCATTGAAATTGATGCAGCCGCATACACTAACGCATACACACACACACCGACTCATTTGCACAATCTCACACATTCACACTTTCATACACGTGCTAACACACTTTTGCACGGACTCGCACACTCACACTGTCACACACAATCAATATCCAATGCGAGTCAGGCTGCACCTTTGGAGAAATCTAGTTGAGTATGTCAGTTTAGTGCAGTTTATTGTCACGTGTACCGAGGCACCGTGAAAAGCATTTGTTCCGTGCTACCCAGTCAGTGGAAACAAAATACATCATTACAGTCGAGCCATTTACAGAGTATAGATACATGATAAGGGGATAACGTTCAGTGCAATGTAAAGCCTGCAAAATCCGATCAAGGACAGTCCGAGGGTCAACAAAGAGGTAGATAGTAGTTCAGCACTGCTTTATGGTTGTGGTGGGATGATTCCGTTGCCTGATAACAGCTGGGAAGACGCTTTCCCTGAAACTGGAGGTGTACATTTTGCCTGATGGGACAGAGGAGAAGCAGGAGTGGCAAGGGTGCGACTCGTCCTTGATTATGCTGCTGGCCTTGCCGAGGCGGCGTGGTTTATAAATTGAGTCAATATATGGGAGGTTGGTTTGTGTGATGGTCTGGACAATTCGCAGCAATTTCTTGCGTTGTTGTATGGCGCTGTTCCTAAACCAAGCTGTGATGCATCTTGATAAAATACTTTCTATGGTGCATCTGTAGATGTTGGTGAGATTTGTAGAGGGCACGCCGAACTAGCTAAGCCTGCTAAGGACATGGATGGGTGAAGTTTCGGTTCGGGACCTTTCTTCAGACTGATTGTGGTGGGACGGGGGAACAGCAGGACAAAGCGAGTTGAACGATGAGCGGGTGAATACCGTTTTCATAGTCAGCTGCGAGGTAAGGTTTGAGCAGGATGGAATTATAAAGAAAGAGGAAGTAATATCGGTTGAAGATGTGGTGGAGGGGATGTATTGGTGCGAGTCCGGATGAAGCACGAGGAAGAGCGAGGGGGAAGTGGGAATTTGCACTTAGTTACCTAACATTGGATAATTCAAAGTTCATACCTTTAGGAATTCTCTGCCTCAGAAGGCAGTGGAGGCCAATTCTCTGAATGCACTCAAGAGAGAGCTAGATGGAGCTCTTAAGGATAGCGGAGTCAGGGGGTATGAGGAGAAGGCAGGAACGGGGTACTGATTGAGAATGATCAGCCATGATCACATTGAATGGCGGTGCGTACAGGCTCGAAGGGCCGAATTACCTCCTCCTGCACCTATTGTCTATTGTTGCAAGGCACCAAGGGAGGAATATGAATTGGCGTTCTTTCAGTTTGTATGTAGCTTCAGTCTGGCAATAGAGGAAGCAAAGGACAGAAAGGTCAGTGTGGGAAGACGAATTACAACGGGAAGATCCGGGAGGCCTTCACGGAACGACGGTAAGTGTTCGGCCGAACGGTCGCCGATTCTGCACTTGACCACGCCGATGCAAAGGAGACCATTTCTGGAACACCGCATGCAATAGAAGGGGTTAGATGAGGTGCATGTGAACATCAGCCTCACCTGGAAGGGCTATTGAAGTGTGAGGGAACGGGGTAGTGAGACATCCCATGGTAGCTAGCCATTTTAACCGCACTTCGCAAGAAAGGCCTTGGAGAGAGAGGTGAGGGCGAGCAGGAGGAGTGTTGAGGAAAAGAGAGAGACAGATAGGGAGTACAGTGATGAAATGAAGAGATAGCGGAGAAGACGAAAAAAGCGATGGAGGGAGAGTTAAGTAACAAAGGGAGAGTGGGAACATGAAAAGAGAGCGGAGTTCAGATCGCGTGGGTTGGCAAAACGGAGCGATGGAATGGTCAGATAGATAGAAATAAACGGAGGGATAAATGCAATGGGAGTGAGAAGGAGGGGGGGTTAGGAGAGAGAGGTTGACAGAGAGATGACGGAGCCGAGAACAAGAATAGAGATGGTAGGAGAGAGTGATAATTCATAGAGAGCGAAAGCAGTACGGATGGAGGGAGAGAGAAAGGGAGGAGGGAGATGTGCCGCATCATTCGCTGTTTTATTTGGGTTTCGGACAATTCTGAAGCCACAATGTTTCTGTTCTCTGAGTGTCGTGAGTCTTTCGGTCGTTCCTGCTCAGAGGTGACGAAGGCAGAGAATGTTATTGTCCCGGCGCAAAAATCAGACCCACTGCAGGCGAGCAGGGAGTCAATGGTTACCGGCCTCGCCGGGAGTGTGGGGTGAGGTTGCAGTCAGTTAAGCCGCGATCATATTGAATGTTGAAGCAGAGTACAGGGGCCACTTTAGTGCGAGGTGATCTGTTGCACTAATTCCTCAACCTGTGGACAAATGTCGCCCAGTCCACCTTCAAAGTGGGCATCAGAAGCCCTGAGAGGGTCCGTGGAATTTGGGATTGCCTTAGTGAATGAAGCGGATTGAAGGAAATCAGACAAACAACATGAGGCGGAGAGTTGGACCTGGTGGAGTTTGAAACAATATCCCCTTTGCTGGAACAATGCCGCTCCCAATTTCCATACCCCAGTATCGCCACCATTCCCAGTCTTTGGAGTTTCTCAATCAATTCCCTGAATAAATCACGACCTGTCTCAGCAGGGATTTCATTTGGCTGATGTCATCTGTTTGCGAATCATTTCAAATTCTCTTTATTTTAACTCTGTTGAAACTTCGTTGTCCCGGTGGAGACGGAAAATGGTATAAAATCTCCGGGAGTGTACTGCCCCGGCATTTCAATCCGAGAGATTACAGGTGGTTCACGGGGACACGTCGTTGGGCAGAGAAAATGGGGCACCATTATTGGGAATATGTGGACGTGGAGAAAATCTTGTACGTGATCATTGCTGCCGTTGGAGTCCCTGGTAAGTGAGCAGAACAATTCAAGTTTTATAACTCCGTCTGTTAACCGGTGTTAACCTGATTCTGATCGTGTTACATGATTCACAACTGATGACCGTTGTACAAGAATATGTGAAGTAAATCAATCCTCTCAGAGAAATATCTTTGAATTAACGCTGTGATTTTTCTTATTTTCAGACAGCCGAAACTAACCCTCTCTTTCTCCCACTGCCGGGACCCACTAGAATGTTGTTCTTGCCTTCAGTGGGACCTTGCCCAGAGTTGTCCCAGTGCTCGGGACAGGCAGCTCCCCGGGACGGTGTGACTGGGAGGGGTTT
>NW_027601302.1:387918-394918 GCF_053455715.1 Rhinoraja longicauda
TGATGCAGCATAGAAACAGGCCCTTCAGCCCAACCCACCCACACCAGCCAACATGTCCCAGCTACACTAGTCACAGTCACAGAGTGATGCAGTGTGGAAAAAGGCCCTTCAGCCCAACCCACCCACACCAGCCAACATGTCGTATCATATCATATATCATATCATATCATATATATACAGCGCGGAAACATGCCTTTTCGGCCCACCAAGTCCGCGCTGCCCAGTGATCCCCGCACATTAATACTATCCTACACACACTAGGGACAATTTTTACATTTACCCAGCCAATTTACCTACATACCTGTACGTCTTTGGAAACAGGCCCTTCAGCCCAACTCACCCACACCAGCCAACATGTCCCAGCTACACTAGTCACAGAGTGATACAGTGTGGAAACAGGCCCTTCAGCCCAACTCACCCACACCAGCCAACATATCCCAGCTACACTAGTCACAGAGTGATGCAGTATGGAAACAGGTCCTTCAGCCCAACTCACCCACACCAGCCAACATATCCCAGCTACACTAGTCACAGAGTGATATAGTGTGGAAACAGGCCCTTCAGCCCAACTCACCCACACCAGCCAACATGTCCCAGCTACACTAGTCACAGTCACAGAGTGATACAGTGTGGAAACAGGCCCTTCAGCCCAACCCACCCACACCAGCCAACAATTTTGAGGAGATGAGAAAGGATTTAAAAGGAGTGAAATGGAACTTTTTGTTTTATGAAAAGGATATAATAGAGAAATGGAGGATATTGAAAGGTGAAATTTTGAGAGTACAGAGTCTTTATGTCCCTGTACGGTGGAAAGGAAAGAATAATAATTTGAACGAGCCGTGGTTTTCCAGGGAAATTGGACACTTGGTTGGGAAAAAGAGGGAGATATACAATAAATATAAGCGGCAGGGAGTAAATGAGGTTCTTGAGGAATATAAAGAATGTAAAAGGAATCTTAAGAAGGAAATTAGAAAAGCGAAAAAAGATATGAGGCTGCTTTGGCAAGTAATGTAAAAGTAAACCCCAAGGGGTTCTACAGATATGTCAATAGCAAAAGGATAGCGAGGGATAAAATTGGTCCATTAGAGAGTCAGAGTGGACAGCTATGTGCTGAGCCGGAAGAAATGGGGGAGATATTAAACAATTTCTTTTCTTCGGTATTCACCAAGGAGAAGTATATTGAATTATGTGAGGTAAGCGAAACAAGTAGAGTAGTGAGGGAAATTATGAGGATCAAAGAAGAGGAGGTACGGACACTTTTGAAAAATATAAAAGTGGATAAGTCTCTAGGTCCTGATAGGATATTCCCTAGGACATTGAGGGAAGTTAGTGCAGAAATAGCAGGGGCAATGACGGAAATATTTCCAATGTCATTAGAAACGGGGATGGTGCCGGAAGATTGGCGCATTGCGCAAGTTGTGCCTTTGTTTAAAAAAGGTTCTAAAAGTAAACCTAGCAATTATAGACCTGTTAGTTTGACGTCTGTGGTGGGAAAATTAATGGAAAAGATACTTAGGGACAATATATATAATTATTTGGATAATCAAGGCCTGATTAGAAACAGTCAACATGGATTTGTGCCTGGAAGGTCATGTTTGACTAATCTTCTTGAATTTTTTGAAGAGGTTACCAGGGAAATTGATAAGGGCAAGGCTGTGGATGTTGTCTATATGGACTTCAGTAAGGCATTTGACAAGGTTCCACATGGAAGGTTGATTAAGAAGGTTAAATCGTTGGGTATTAATAGTGAGGTTGCAAGATGGATTCAACAATGGCTGAATGGGAGATACCAGAGGGTAATGGTTGACAATTGTATGTCAGGTTGGAGGCCAGTGTCTAGTGGAGTACCCCAAGGATCTGTGTTGGGTCCACTGTTGTTTGTCATTTACATTAATGATCTGGATGATGGTGTGGCAAATTGGATTAGTAAATATGCAGATGATACTAAGATAGGTGGAGTAGTTGATAGTGAGGTAGATTTTCAAAGTCTACAGAGAGACTTGGGCCTTTTGGAAGGGTGGGCTGAAAGATGGCAGATGGAGTTTAATGCTGATAAGTGTGAGGTGCTGCATTTTGGTAGGACAAATCAAAATAGGACGTACAGGGTAAATGGTAGGGAATTGAGGAATGCAGTGGAACAGAGGGATCTGGGAATAACTGTGCATTGTTCCCTGAAGGTGGAATCTCATGTGGATAGGGTGGTGAAGAAGGCGTTTGGTATGCTTGCCTTTATAAATCAGAGCATCGAGTATAGAAGTTGGGATGTAATGTTGAAATTGTACAGGGCATTGGTGAGGCCGAATCTGGAGTATGGTGTGCAGTTCTGGTCGCCAAATTATAGGAAGGATGTCGACAAAATGGAGAGGGTACAGAGGAGATTTACTAGAATGTTGCCTGGGTTTCAGCACTTAAGCTACAGAGAGAGGTTGAACAGGTTGGGTCTTTATTCTTTGGAGCGTAGAAGGTTGAGGGGGGACTTGATAGAGGTTTTTTAAATTTTGAGAGGGACGGACAGAGTTGACGTGGGTAGGCTTTTCCCTTTGAGAGTGGGGAAGATTCCAACAAGGGGACATAACTTCAGAATTAAGGGACAAACGTTTAGGGGTAACATGAGGGGGAACTTCTTTACTCAGAGGGTGGTGGCTGTATGGAATGGGCTTCCGGTGGAAGTGGTGGAGGCAGGCTCGATTTTATTATTTAAGAGTAAATTGGATAGGTATATGGATAAGAGGGGATTAGAGGGTTATGGTCTGAGAGCAGGTAGATGAGACTAGGTCAGGGAGAGTGGTCGGCGTGGACTGGTAGGGCCGAACGGGCCTGTTTCCGTGCTGTAATTGTTATATGGTTATATGGTTTTATGTCCCAGCTACACTAGTCACAGAGTGATACAGCATGGAAACAGGCCCTTCAGCCCAACTCACCCACACCAGCCAACATGTCCCAACTACACTAGTCACAGAGTGATGCAGTGTGGAAACAGGCCCTTCAGCCCAACTCACCCACACCAGCCAACATGTCCCAACTACACTAGTCACAGAGTGATACAGCATGGAAACAGGCCCATCAGCCCAACTCACCCACACCAGCCAACATGTCCCAGCTACACTAGTCACAGAGTGATACAGCATGGAAACAGGCCCTTCAGCCCAACTCACCCACACCAGCCAACATGTCCCAGCTACACTAGTCACAGTCACAGAGTGATGCAGTGTGGAAACAGGTCCTTCAGCCCAACTCACCCAAACCAGCCAACATGTCCCAGCTACACTAGTCACAGAGTGATACAGCATGGAAACAGGTCCTTCAGCCCAACTCACCCACACCGGCCAACATGTCCCAGCTACACTAGTCACAGAGTGATGCAGTGTGGAAACAGGTCCTTCAGCCCAACTCACCCACACCAGCCAACATGTCCCAGCTACACTAGTCACAGAGTGATAGAAACATAGAAAATAGGTGCAGGAGTAGGCCATTCGGCCCTTCGAGCCTGCACCGCCATTCAATATGATCATGGCTGATCATCCAGCTCAGTAGCCTGTACCTGCCTTCTCTCCATACCTCCTGATCCCTCTAGCAAAAAGGGCCACATCTAACTCTTAAATATAGCCAATGAACTGGCCTCAACTACCTTCTGTGGCAGAGAATTCCACAGACTCACCACTCTGTGTGAAGAAATGTTTTCTCATCTCGGTCCTAAAAGACTTCCCCCTTATCCTTAAACTGTGACCCCTGGTTCTGGACTCCCCCAACATCGGGAACAATCTTCCCGCATCTAGCCTCTCCAACCCCTTAAGAATTTTATATGTTTCTATAAGATCCCCCCTCAGTCTTCTAAATTCCAGCGAGTACAAGCCCAGTCTATCCAGTCTTTCATCATATGTAAGTCCCGCCATCCCAGGGATCAATCTGGTGAACCTTCTCTGTACTCCCTCTAAGGCAAGAACGTCTTTCCTCAGGTTAGGAGACCAAAACTGTACGCAATACTCCAGGTGCGGTCTCACCAAGGCCCTGTACAACTGCAGCAGAACCTCCCTGCTCCTAAACTCAAATCCTCTTGCTATGAATGCCAACATACCATTCGCTTTCTTCACTGCCTGCTGCACTTGCATGCTTGCTTTCAATGACTGGTGCACCATGACACCCAGGTCACGTTGCATCTCCCCTTCTCCCAATCGGTCACCATTCAGGTAATACTCTGCTTTCCTGTTCTTGCCGCCAAAGTGGATAACCTCACATTTATCCACATTATATTGCATCTGCCATGCATTTGCCCACTCGCCTAATCTATCCAAGTCACTCTGCAGCCTCCTAGCATCCTCCTCGCAGCTAACACTGCCACCCAGCTTCGTGTCATCCGCAAACTTAGAGATATTGCATTCAATTCCCACGTCCAAATCATTAATATATATTGTAAATAACTGGGGTCCCAGCACTGAGCCTTGCGGTACCCCACTAGTCACTGCCTGCCATTCCGAAAAGGACCCGTTTTTTCATACTCTTTGCTTCCTGTCCGCCAACCAATTTTCTATCCGATGCAGTGTGGAAACAGGCCCTTCAGCCCAACCCACCCACACCAGCCAACATGTCCCAGCTATACTAGTCACAGAGTGAAACAGTGTGGAAACAGGCCCTTCAGCCCAACCCACCCACACCAGCCAACATGTCCCAGCTACACTAGTCACAGTCACAGAGTCATAGTGTGGAAACAGGCCCTTCAGCCCAACCCACCCACACCAGCCAACATGTCCCAGCTACACTAGTCACAGTCACAGTGTGGAAACAGGCCCTTCAGCCCAACCCACCCACACCAGCCAACATGTCCCAACTACACTAGTCACAGAGTGATGCAGTGTGGAAACAGGTCCTCCAGCCCAATCCACCCACACCAGCCAACATGTCCCAGCTACACCAGTCACAGAGTGATATAGTGTGGAAACAGGTCCTTCAGCCCAAAGTGCCCACACCAGCCAACATGTCCCAGCTACACTAGTCACAGAGTGATGCAGTATGGAAACAGGCCCTTCAGCCCAACTCACCCACACCAGCCAACATGTCCCAGCTACACTAATCATAGTCAGAGTGATATAGTGTGGAAACAGGTCCTTCAGCCCAACTCACCCACACCAGCCAACATGTCCCAGCTACACTAGTCACAGTCACAGAGTGATACAGTGTGGAAACAGGCCCTTCAGCCCAACCCACCCACACCAGCCAACAATTTTGAGGAGATGAGAAAGGATTTAAAAGGAGTGAAATGGAACTTTTTGTTTTATGAAAAGGATATAATAGAGAAATGGAGGATATTGAAAGGTGAAATTTTGAGAGTACAGAGTCTTTATGTCCCTGTTCGGTGGAAAGGAAAGAATAATAATTTGAACGAGCCGTGGTTTTCCAGGGAAATTGGACACTTGGTTGGGAAAAAGAGGGAGATATACAATAAATATAAGCGGCAGGGAGTAAATGAGGTTCTTGAGGAATATAAAGAATGTAAAAGGAATCTTAAAAAGGAAATTAGAAAAGCGAAAAAAAGATATGAGGCTGCTTTGGCAAGTAATGTAAAAGTAAACCCCAAGGGGTTCTACAGATATGTCAATAGCAAAAGGATAGCGAGGGATAAAATTGGTCCATTAGAGAGTCAGAGTGGACAGCTATGTGCTGAGCCGGAAGAAATGGGGGAGATATTAAACAATTTCTTTTCTTCGGTATTCACCGAGGAGAAGGTTATTGAATTATGTGAGGTAAGCGAAACAAGTAGAGTAGTGATGGAAATTATGAGGATCAAAGAAGAGGAGGTACGGACACTTTTGAAAAATATAAAAGTGGATAAGTCTCCAGGTCCTGATAGGATATTCCCTAGGACATTGAGGGAAGTTAGTGCAGAAATAGCAGGGGCTATGACGGAAATATTTCAAACGTCATTAGAAACGGGGATGGTGCCGGAAGATTGGCGCATTGCGCATGTTGTGCCTTTGTTTAAAAAAGGTTCTAAAAGTAAACCTAGCAATTATAGACCTATTAGTTTGACGTCTGTGGTGGGAAAATTAATGGAAAATATACTTAGGGACAATATATATAATTATTTGGATAAACAAGGCCTGATTAGAAACAGTCAACATGGATTTGTGCCTGGAAGGTCATGTTTGACTAATCTTCTTGAATTTTTTGAAGAGGTTACCAGGGAAATTGATAAGGGCAAGGCTGTGGATGTTGTCTATATGGACTTCAGTAAGGCATTTGACAAGGTTCCACATGGAAGGTTGATTAAGAAGGTTAAATCGTTGGGTATTAATAGTGAGGTTGCAAGATGGATTCAACAATGGCTGAATGGGAGATACCAGAGGGTAATGGTTGACAATTATATGTCAGGTTGGAGGCCAGTGTCTAGTGGAGTACCCCAAGGATCTGTGTTGGGTCCACTGTTGTTTGTCATTTACATTAATGATCTGGATGATGGTGTGGCAAATTGGATTAGTAAATATGCAGATGATACTAAGATAGGTGGAGTAGTTAATAATGAAGTAGATTTTCAAAGTCTACAGAGAGACGGGCCTTTTGGAAGGGTGGGCTGAAAGATGGCAGATGGAGTTTAATGCTGATAAGTGTGAGGTGCTGCATTTTGGTAGGACAAATCAAAATAGGACGTACAGGGTAAATGGTAGGGAATTGAGGAATGCAGTGGAACAGAGGGATCTGGTAATAACTGTGCATTGTTCCCTGAAGGTGGAATCTCATGTGGATAGGGTGGTGAAGAAGGCGTTTGGTATGCTTGCCTTTATAAATCAGAGCATCGAGTATAGAAGTTGGGATGTAATGTTAAAATTGTACAGGGCATTGGTGAGGTCGAATCTGGAGTATGGTGTGCAGTTCTGGTCGCCAAATTATAGGAAGGATGTCGACAAAATGGAGAGGGTACAGAGGAGATTTACTAGAATGTTGCCTGGGTTTCAGCACTTAAGCTACAGAGAGAGGTTGAGCAGGTTGGGTCTTTATTCTTTGGAGC